>NC_140168.1:101518350-101560659 GCF_963971535.1 Notolepis coatsorum | reverse complement strand
CGCCTGGCTCCGGTTTGAGAAAGAATTGACACAGAATTGAATCATTTGTGAAATATATATATTAGTGCTGTCAATAGATTAAAAAAAAATTTAACTAATTCATCTCACAATTTTCTGTAATTAATCTAGATTAAAAATAGCATTTTTCTACTTAAGACCGAAGCTTGTAACAAATAAAGAAAGTATATTTAGATTCAAAGACTATTTTAATAGCTTTCTTTGAATAGTTTCTCTCCTGTGAAATACAAATGTTCAACAAAACCATCAACATTGACTCAGCTAGATCTCTTCCTTATATCCACGGAGCTAAGATTGAAGATTTTTCACTCCATAGATTAATTTATTTTAATGCTTTAAATCATTTAAATTAATCTCCAAAGTTAAAACATTAATTTTGACAGCCCTAATATATATATCTCCTCCTCCTCCTCCTCCTCCTCCTCCTCCTCCTCCTCCTCCTCCTGCTCCTGCTCCTGCTCCTGCTCCTCCTCCTCCTCCTCTTCCTCCTCCTCCTCCTGCTCCTCCTCCTCCTCCTGCTCCTCCTCCTCCTCCTCCTCCTCCTGCTCCTGCTCCTCCTCCTTCTCCTGCTCCTGCTCCTGCTCCTGCTCCTGCTCCTGCTCCTGCTCCTGCTCCTGCTCCTGCTCCTGCTCCTGCTCCTGCTCCTCCTCCTCCTGCTCCTCCTCCTCCTCCTGCATTATGCATTATGCAGCAGCTTAGGCCACCGCGCCCGGTCTCCATGTCCTCGGCTACAGTCCACTTGTCGCTGCTCTGGTCGTAGCGCTCCACGTTGGAGATGGTGCTGAAGTCATCATTGACGCCTCCGACCACGAAGAGCAGGTCGTCCAGCACCGCGATGCCAAAGTGTCTGCGGGGGGTGAGCATGTCGGGCAGGGCGCTCCAGGAGTCAGTCAAGGGGCTGTAGGCCTCCGCGCTACGCAGGACGTTACCATCCCACCCTCCCACCTGAGGACAGGACACATGAGAGGAATGTTTTAGTGTGTGGCTCAGGCAGGCAGACACTGTATTAATCCATTTAGGGAAATGAGGGCATCACAGAAGCATTGCAAGTCAAATGATATATCCAGGGTTCGAATTATCACCTGAGAGCTATGGGGGCCCCCTGAATAATTTTTTTGTTACTATTTTCTTCCTGAAATTGTGGCTGTTTTCGAAGTCATATTTAGAGGAATAATCTCATTAGGATTAGTCTAATACTAAGTAATAATGACATCACACAACAGTCTAATCATTAGACTATTGTGTGATGTCATTATTCAGTCTCATTCTTAACCATCAATATTTGTTCATTTTCTTACTCACCTCTGATATATAATGCCATATTTACTTATTTGCATTTTGCATCTGATAAAATACAACAATTTAATTTGAAAAATTAGACCAAATTTATGAACTTGAATTAACATTTATTTGTCTGCACTTATAAATCGAAAACTAACAAAATAATCTAATGGAAAATAAATAGTTGTATGGCACAACAGCAGCATTTATCAGGATACAGTAAGTAACATTATCATCTGATAATAAAATGAACGTAAAATAAATAATTGTATAAATCAAAATAAATAATGTTATAAACAAATGTGCACAGGTAATCAAGAACTGAATGAAAAATAAATTACAAGTCATAAGAGGGTTCAATTTGGTATAAGGCAACCTTTTTTTAGCGACAGCATGTCCCACATCTGCTGTCTCCTTGAGCAAAGCAGATGTGATTTCGCTAACTTTTTTTGGAAGCACTTCCTTCTGGTTCTGACTTTATATTTCTATAGCTTGCTTATGAGCAACGCTATCACTGTGCAAGTATATTTTCTTCCTCAACTTCTTGCTCTGAGAGCTAGTCACAGTCCCATTCATCCACTGCTCTGCCAAATGGGCTCCAAATGATTTATTTAACAATATCTTGGCGTTTTTACATGGAAGGCAGCCAATGCATCCCTCCTTGGCAAATAACCAGCTATATTTATTTTTCCAAAAGTTCCACTGACTCGGACCCCAGCATTGTGGTGGTTGAGTAGCAGCGCAGTCCAGGTCTAGTGGTGGAGACTCAGGTCTGGAAGTGGCAACCGGCGTGGTAACAATAAGAGGTGCACTGCGCACAGGAGCAGCAGAGCTAACACTAGTACTAGCACTAGCAGTGTCAACTTCAGTGACAGTAGCGCTGCTAGCTGCTGCACTAACAGCGTCAGTCTTTGGCCTTTTTATAAAACCAAAGCTGTCCAGCTTTGTACAGCCTTGCGGCGGGTTGAGCCTTTTTTTTGGCGGCATGTGGCGTACTGTTTAGTGTTTATGTTTTCAGTTGCAGGACACGGATTCTGTTTACAGCAGCTGCTTGCTGCTTCTTCTTCACTAGGGCTTATGGGCGACGCTCATGGGCGACGCATAGCGGCTTGGAGGTGAAATGCAGCCTATTCCACAACATTAATTACTCGGTTCTTTTAAAAACTGAAAAGAAAAATATGATCTATTAACAATTTATTTAGGTAACATAAATAATACTAATTCGTACATAAAAAAAAAAAAAAAATATATAAATTTTTTGAGAGACCCCCATAGGGGGTCTTGACTATGGGGGCTCAGACTATAGCTATGGGGGCTGAGCCCCCATTGGCCCCCTCATAATTCGAACACTGGATATATCTATAAAAATATCTAGTATAAAGCATTTGTCTCTGTGTGCACTTACTGCATAGACATGTCCTCTGTATGCAGCGACTCCCAGTCCTCTACGCCTGGTGCTCATGGGGGCGATCAGAGTCCACTGGTCGGTGTCTGGGCTGTAGCACTCAGCTGTGAGCAGACACCCCGTCCTATTGAAGCCACCACAGATGTAAACCTGTAATAAGAAAGAATATTCTAATTTAGTTTATATATTCCATTTGATTTCATTCTACTTTAATCTACGTTAATGTTGATGCACCAAAGGACCCAGACACATCTTTTGTATGTGCAAGCTCACTTGGCAATAAAGACATTTATGATTTCTGATCTAACGTTGCTTGTGTTCATCTAGCACCCTGTGCCCCTCAGTTCCACCCACCTTGCCCTGGAGGGCTGCTGCCCCGGCGCCCCCCCTGTGCTCCAGCATCGGTGAGATCACTGTCCACTGGTTGGTTTCAGGCTCGTAGCGTTCAGCGGTGTTCAGGTACTCGTCTGCGTCATACCCTCCCATGGCGTAGATACAGCCGTCCAACGCGACCACGCTGAGCTGACAGCGGCGTGAGTGCATGGGAGCCACCTGCAGCCAGCTGCGAATGACGGGGTTGAACCTGCGCACACTGTTGAGAACCTGTATGCCGTCCCAGCCACCACCGACGCAGTAGACCAGACCGTGGAGATAAGCGGTGCCGTGGGCGGCCCGGGGACTCTCCCCCTCAATGCTCACATCCATCCATCCACCGGCTCGGATATCGTAAGCCTCCATGGTCATGCTGTCGCCACCCCAGCCTCCGATGGCCAATAAGACCTCCTGGGGCCGGCGTGGACGCATCAGGGGGTTTGGGAGCCTGTCGGAGCCAGCGGGGTTCAGGACGCTGAGGATGAGGGGCCTGCAGTCGTGGCTGTTCCTCACCACAGGGTTGTTCTGGACGTTGCTCCTGAAGTAGTCAGGCCTCATCAAGCCCATGCGAACCTGGGAAGAGACAAGCAGACAGCGGACAGTACAACTTAGACATCGGTTGTAGACGGTTTCTGTTGCTAGGGAACAGTTTGGACCCAAATGTTTGAGAACCACCGTACTAGGGAACCTAGTGTTGTTTTAATGTAATGCACAGTAATACAATTCGTTTTTTTTTTTTAATATATATATAAATGTTTTTATTTTATTTTCATACATAAAACAGAACATAACAGTACAATAATAATAATAATAATAATAATAATAATAATAATAATAATAATAATAATAATAATAATAATAATAATAATAATAATAATAATAATAATAATAATAATAATAATAATGGCAACAGCGACGACAACAATAATAACAGTAACATGAATCATAATGACCTTGACAAGAGACAGACAAACAAGAAAAAGTAAAATAATAAAAATTTAATTAAAAATAAATGTGGCTCAGGCACTAGCAACCATGTTTGTGTATCCGTAATACAATTAGTTACCTTGGGCAGCAGCAAAGGGATGTGTGTTTTACGCTCCTCAGAGGAGTGGTCGATCCAACAGAGGACGGCCTCGAACACCGTCTCCTCGTTCTTCACGTTCAGATCATCCCTCTCGATGATGTCCACCAGTTGCTGCAGGGACAGCTCCACAAACTCCTGTGAGACGTGCAACATCTCCTCAAAGTGGCACACAATGAAGAGATGGGCCTTGCGCCTCAGGTCAGGGCAGCAGTAGATATCCAACAATCTCCAGATGCCGACACAGTTTTCCAGAGACAGCTGGCCTTCTAGAAAGTCAGAGCACGCTCCTACTATGCCAGTGACGCGAAGCTGGTCTGCAGCCACCAGAAGCTCTTCCACGTTCTCTGTTGTCACCAGCACAAAGCGTGTGTAGGAGTACTCTATGATGAGCTGCATCATACCCGGGGACACCCCAGGGATAGTGTAGACTGCTTTCTCTGAGTCGCTCCAGCGAGTGAAGAGCGCTCTGTGGGACGCAGAGTATAGAGATATCTGATGAGTAAACAGTAAGCAACATTCTGTCCTGTGTAGTCATATATTTTCACTGTAGAAGTATAGGGTCTTAGCACAGTAGAAATATAGTATCTTTTTACAGTAGAAGTACAGTATAGTATCTGTTTACAGTAGAAGTACAGTATATTATCTTTTTACAGTATAAGTACAATATGGTATCTGTTTACAGTAGAAGCACAGTATAATATATTTTTACAGTATAGTATCTGTTTACAGTAGAAGTACAGTATAGTATCTGTTTACAGTAGAAGTACAGTATAGTATCTTTTTACAGTAGACGTACAGTATAGTATCTGTTTACAGTAGAAGTACAGTATAGTATCTGGTTACAGTAAAAGTACAGTGTAGTATCGTTTTACAGTAGAAGTACAGTATAGTATATTTTTATAGTATATGTACAGTATATTATCTGTTTACAGTAGAAGTACAGTATATTATCTGTTTACAGTAAAAGTACAGTATGGTATCTGTTTACTAACCAAGCTAACCTGAACCAAGCTAAGCTGAACCAAACTAACCTGAACCAAGCTAACCTGAACCAAGCTAAGCTGAACCAAGCTAACCTGAACCAAGCTAACCTGAACCAAGCTAAACTTACCTGAAATAGTCACTGCAGTCACACAGGAGGGCCTTGTGGGCATTCAACTCAGTGATGTTGACTTTAATAACCACATCACAGAACCTTCCCTCCAGACGCAGCTCATTAAGGATTGTACAGGACATTGTTTCCTTTTCCATGTGGTGATTTTAAAATGGTATCTACAGAATATATTCAAGCTTACAGATTAGTAGCCGGAAACAAGTCTTCTGAGATGTGAGAACTACTGAGAGAATTGTTGAATATATACTGTACACAAATGTTCTAGAATGTTCTATTATGACATCATATTGTGACATCACAAATGTTCTAGAATGTAATATTATGACATCATACTGTGACATCACAAATGTTCTAGAATGTCTATTATGACATACTATGACATCACAAATGTTCTAGAATGTCTATTATGACATCATACTGTGACATCACAAATGTTCTAGAATGTTCTATTATGACATCATACTGTGACATCACAAATGTTCTAGAATATACTATTATGACATCATACTGTGACATCACAAATGTTCAAAAATGTGCTATTATGACATCATACTGTGACATCACAAATGTTCTAGAATGTTTGATTATGGCATCATACTGTGACATCACAAATGTTCTAGAATGTTCTATTATGACATCATACTGTGACATCACAAATGTCTACAATGTTTGATTATGACATCATACTGTGACATCCAGTAATGGGAATAACAGCGTTATAAATAACGGCGTAACTAACGGCGTTAGTTTTTTCAGTAATGAGTAATCTAACGGATTACTCTTCCAATCTTAATAACGCCATTACTGATACTGCCAAAAAATGCGGCGCGTGACTATAATTGAAGCTGTTTTTTTCATCAGACAGATCTCTGCGCTGAGAAGCAATACTTTTTTCCCTTGGTTAGTGGGCAGTGCGCGATTGGCTGAGGTTGAGTAAAATGTATAATACAAAGTATAATAAAATATTTAAGTAAAATTGATAGAAATAAAGAAAAACAAGACAATGAAATAAAGATAATAATTCATTTAAAAGCTATTTTAAAAAGGTATGTTTTGAGCAGTGCCAACCGAGTCTGCTGTCCTAACAGACTTGGGGTCTGTAGGGTAAGCACTTATTCCCTCCGCCCTGAACATTTATGGAGATGTATGGGCCTTTTAAGTCAGTGATAAAAGTGTCCTTTTTTTTTTTTTTTTTTTTTTTTTTTTATATTTTTTGCACAAATCTCTCCAATATTCTAAACATATCTTTCCACATCACAATATGCAACTTCCAAGATTTGCCTTTTTCTTTTTTGTAAGAACATACAAAACATGTAAAAGACTCATACAAATACATTAACAACTGACATGGAAATAAAAAAAAGACTTACGAAAAAAGAAACATACTATACTATACATTGTGCATATACATCCCTGATGCACATACTTTACATGTAGACCGATCTACCTGCGAGCAGGTATGTGCTGCATCCTCTATCGGGATGCCATCCTTCTCCATATTGCATGTGCGAGAAAGCGTCTCAGACATATGTAGGTGTGCATGATAGCATGCATGCATGTGTGTCTCAGATATATGTACGTGGGTACGTGTATCACGTAAGTATGTGTGCATGCCTCATATGTGTGTGTGTGTGTGCATCTTCCAGGTATGTGACTGTACTCCTATCTCTTGTGTGTGTCTCGTATCCACGTGTGCCTCTGCCCCCTATGTGAGTGTGTATCTCAGGTGTGTATATGTATCTGCGTCTCAGCTACGTATGTGTGTGTCCCCTATGTACATGTATATCCCCCATATGTGTCAGTGAGAGCCTATGCTTCAACTATGTCTATATGTAGGTGTGTGTATGCCTATTTACTATAAGTGAGTATGTGCATGTATGTGTGCCCCTGACATGTATATCTTAGCCTTGTGCATATGAGTGTGTGTAAATCTATTATGTACACATACGAATATGTGTATCCTAGATACTTGTATGCGGCTAAACATGCGCATATGAGAGTGTGATAGAGACAGTGACCATTCCATAGATACTGATAAAAGTGTCTTTCAAGGATAAGTGAGCTCCTGCACTGATTATTATAGTTCAATATTCAATATTTGATCACCAAAACCCCCCAAAAAGCATAAAAAGGCCCCTCCCCGCCCAAAAAGGGCCCCCAAAAATAGCTCAGGCCCAGTGCCCTTTTCAGCCTTTGAGGTGTGCCCCTCTAAAGTCCTGTGCACGCGCCTGATGTGTGCCAATCGTGGGACAGCAAGTTCTGCGCCTATTTCCGGGTCTAACAGCCTGCAAACTACCTGCCGTTCTATCGCCATGCTCTAAGACAAACTCTAACCTTAACCAACTTCGAAAGAGTGCCTAAGCTTCCTAGGTGTAATAATAGACTATAAAATCAGTTGGAAATCTCACATAAAACATGTCCAATCTAAACTCTCACGAAGCATTTCAGTCATGAGTAAAGTAAAGCACATTCTGGATAGAAAATCACTCTACATTCTCTACTGTTCACTAGTTTTACCATATTTAAATTACTGTGCTGAAGTCTGGGGAAACAATTATAAGTCTACACTACAACCACTTTTTATACTCCAAAAAAGGGCCATAAGGATAGTTCACATTGCAGGTTATCGTGATCACACTAACATATTGTTTTTGGAGTCAAAGACATTGAAGTTAAATGATCTTGTGGAATTTAAAACGGCACAATTAATGTATAAAGCAAAAAGTCATGTACTTCCAAGAAACATTCAAGAATTGTTCTTTGATAGGGAGGGGGTTATAATCTGAGGGGAGAACACAATTTAAAAGTGCTAAATGTACGCACTACCATGAGAAGACACTGCATCTCGATATGTGGAGTGAAACTGTGGAACAGTCTAAATGTGGTGCTTGAAGAGTTTATCGCCGGCCACTAGAGGGCAGCGTCTTACCAGCATCCAACCGGATATGCCTTGCACTGCGCTGTTATTGCTGAGCGGCCATCTTAGTTCTCATTCTTCACTTCACCTCCTGCAGAGACATTCGTTCACTCATTCATGTGAGATGCTTGATGCACCATTACTGTTCATACATATTATATTATATTATATATGCATTATATAGATATATATATTTATGTGTTACTATAGTGTTATTGTGTATTCATGATGTAATGTATGGAGTTAATACAGGGACTACTTAACGTTAGTCTACATACGCCCCTCTGGTCATGCATGCTTACGTTACGCACAGGTCGTATAAGTGTACTGCCGGGTTGGGGTACGTCATTAAAGCCATGGGTTCACCGCTATCAACATCTCCGTGATTATTGAATATGTAGTTGTGTAAATAGACAACATACACGACAAATTGGCGACGAGATTAAAAGTACCTACGTTTTTTCATTCATGGAACCACCGGAGGATGCCACCAGTCACGGAGAAAGAATAACTTGAGGTTCACGTGAGTCGGGTGGAAAAGTTTGACAGGCGTAATCTTGGACTGAATGGATAAAAAGATGTCGTTGATTGGCACTTTGGCTGCATTTGATAGCAGTATTGAAGACTGGACATGTTATGTTGAAAGAGTGGAGCTTTATTGCCAGGCGAATCTTATCGGCGATGAACAAAAAGCTGTTGTTCTGTTGAGTGTGATGGGCGCAAAGACTTACGGACTGCTGCGCAATTTGCTAGCACCTGTGAAGCCTGCGGAGATGACATTCAAAGAAATTCAGGATACTCTTCAAAACCACTTGAGCCCCAAACCATTGGTAATTGCCGAGAGATTCAAATTTCACAAGCGAAATCAGGACAAAGGGGAAAGCATATCTGAATATCTTGCCGTGCTACGCAGATTGTCAGAACACTGTGATTTCAGACTAGGCCTAAATGATGCGTTGAGGGACTAGTTTGTGGTATGCATAATGAAGCCACACAAAGGAAACTACTGTCAGAGAAAGACCTTGATTCTCTACTCATAGCCAAGCTCAGGGACCTGGGCTTGAACTATGACCTCTGCCAGTGGGTCTTGGACTTCCTGACTGGCAGACCCCAGGTGGTGAGAGCAGGCAACTGCACCTCCTCATCCATCACCCTCAACATAGGGGCCCCCCAGGGCTGTGTTCTGAGTCCCCTCCTCTACTCCCTGTACACACACGACTGTGTGGCTCAGCGGAGTAGCAATACAATCATCAAATTTTCTGACGACACAGTGGTGGTGGGCCTGATCTCTGCCAACGACGAGAGGGCCTACCTGGAAGAGGTCAAGGTCCTGGCGGGATGGTGCCAGGAAAACAGCCTCTCCCTGAACGTCAGCAAAACAAAGGAGATGATTGTGGACTTCAGGAGGTCGGGGGTCAAGGACTACAGCCCCCTCAGCATCGACGGGGCACCGGTTGAGAGAGTCAACAGCTTTAAGTACCTCGGAGCCTACATATCCGAGGACTTGACATGGACCACACACATTGACAGTGTTGTGAAGAAGGCACGACAACGCCTCTACTTCCTCAGGCGCCTAAGGAAGTTCCAAGTCAGTCAGAAGATCCTTAAGAACTTCTACTCATGTACAATAGAGAGCATCTTGACTGGCAACATCACCTCCTGGTTTGGGAATAGCACTGCACAAGACCGAAGCAGACTACAAAGAGTGACACGTTCAGCCAAACGCACAATTGGAGGGGGGCTCCCCACCCTCCAGAACATTTACAACAACCGTTGCAAGGGCAAGGCTAAGAGAATCATTAAAGACTCCAGTCACCCGAACAACTGCCTCTTTGAACTGCTGCGGTCAGGCAAGCGATACCGGAGTCTCAAGGCGAGCACAGAAAGACTCAGAAGAAGCTTCTATCCCCAGGCCATCAGGCTGCTAAACGAACAATGAACACTACACAACAACAACCACCAAACGCACATAGCACACACATCCACACGCACACACTCACTTTAAACAAACACACTGTAGCACCCACTCCACACACTTTATAGCACACACCCACTTTAAACAAACACACTGTAGCACCCACTCCCCACACTTTATATTTATTGATGAAGGATTGCACTACAACTCGTACACCTTACTGTAAATTGTACCTAAATTGTACCTCATCCCATTTCTGCTTTGCACTATATAGTACTGTACATTAGTACACTGCATAGTATTGTATATTATATGGTAACTCAGTTACGTCTATTCTGCATTGAACATTGTACATATGTCTATACTGAACACTGTGACCTCATTTTCTACTTCTAAATTACATGCTATACTATGTTATTTGATACTATCTTGTCTAGCACAGTCTCTGGAGCGTAACAGTAAGAAGCATTTTGTATGAAAGTATTCTGTACTTCTGTATGACAACTATTAAAGAAACTTGAGAAGGCGCTCAACATAGCAATATCGATGGAAACTGCAGCAAGGGGAGCATCAGAAATACAACAAAAGGGGTTAGAGTATGAAACCAATAAAATGTCACTGAAACCAGGAAAGCAATGTTATCGTTGTGGCAAGACATCACACGATGAATGTTGGTTCAAAGACAAAGAGTGTAGAAAATGTCAAAAGCAAGGCCACATTGAGAGAGTGTGCAAATCAGGAAAAAAACAGTACTCTGACAAAACACAAGGTGGCAGGAAAGCAGCACCCAAAGGGAAATACAAAAAGCTGCATAGAGTGACTGAAGAGAGTTCAGATGAACATGAAAGTGATTCAGAGAGCAGTGACTTAGGATGTCTAGAGCTGCATCGCATGAAAGAGACAAATGCACGGAAAATAATATGGATCACTCCAGAAGTGGCAGGAGCGAGACTCAAAATGGAGTTGGACACAGGCTCCGCCTTATCAGTAATTTCTGAGAATGACTACAAAAGACTGTATCCACAGATAGCTCTGAAAATTACAAAGGTGTTGCTGAAGACTTACACCGGAGAAAGTGTGGCTCCAAAAGGGAAAATACGGGTCACAGTGAAATACAAAGACAAAACTAAGGAGCTGGACATGTATGTTATACCAAATGGGGGTCCTCCGCTGTTTGGCCGTGAGTGGCTCAGAAAAATTAAACTGGACTGGCATGCTGTTAAATCTTTGTGTGTGTCAGCAGGAGATGAGAAGAACGCCACGTCTGGGAGACTGTCAAGGATACTCGCAGAGGCACATGAAGTGTTCGGGAAGGAACTGGGAACACTAAAAGGTATAAAGGCAAAGATTGAGATAGAGGAGAATGCAAGCCCGAAATTTCATACATTGTTCCATTAGTTTCACACACTGTTCTACAACCATCAGCACGTCGTCCTGGCGATCCCGAGCATGTAGCCGACCTCTGGTGCTCCTCTGGGGCCGGGTTCGTCCAACCTCCCCTGTGTCTGCTTCTGTGTCAGATTCGTCTGTCTCTGTTGGTAGGCCCTCGGCCACGGCTTCGCCCGCCGAGGCCTCTGAGGAGCCGCCCGCGGCGCCCTCCTCGCCCCCGTCTCCGCCGTCTTCTCCACCCTCGTTTGAGGGGACTGACTTTACCTCTCCTGACGTCCTCTCGACGTTCCCATGTCCACCCTCTGGGCCCGGCTTGACACCTGCCGGTGAGCGTCGGCGCCGGTATGGACGCCGACGAGGCCCCTGCTCTGGACTGTCTTCGCCGTCCTCGCCGTCCTCTCCTGAGGGGACCAACTCTACCTCTCCTCCTCGACCTCCGTCCGACCTGTTCTCATTGTTCTCCTCTCGGTCTCGCACCAGTCTGGGACGGGGGAAACCCCTTGGTCGGAAGCCTCTGTAGTACTTCTGTCTCCTGGGTTTGTCTTTCCCGCGGTCTCGGTCCCCACTCCGGGACCTGTCGTGTCTCCTGTTGGGCTCTCTCCCCTCAGGCCCTCTCCTTTCGGGCTCTCTCTGTTCAGGCCCCCTCTGGTCGGCCCTTCTCTTTTCAGACCCCCTCCTGTCGGGCTCTCTCTCCGGCTCCCTCTGGTCAGGCTCTCTCTGGTCAGGCTCTCTCCTGTCAGACCCCCTCCGGTCCGGCTCTCTCTCCGGCTCTCTCTGGTCAGGCTCTTTCTCCTCAGGCTCTCTCCTGTCAGACCCCCTCCTGTCGGGCTCTCTCTGTTCATTTTACATTTTACATTTAGTCATTTAGCTGACGCTTTTATCCAAAGCGACTTACAAGTTCTGTACGACAAGACAGCAAGAAGGGTACAACTCTATCAGCTGAGTAACAATGTTCATCAAGTGTTGCGTGCTACAGTGTAGGTTAGTTTATTAGGACAAGTGCATGACAGTAAGGTTAGTCAGGGTTTGATTTTTTTATTTTTTTTTATTTTTTTTTAATCATTTCAGATAGTGGTTGAAGAAGTGAGTCTTTAGTCGACGGCGAAAGATTGGACGGGATTCGGCTGTCCTAACTGGGATGGGTAGTTCATTCCACCATTGTGGGGCAAGGACTGAGAATAAGCGGCTTCTCTTTGATGAC
Organism: Notolepis coatsorum; assembly: GCF_963971535.1. Classification (NCBI taxonomy): domain Eukaryota; kingdom Metazoa; phylum Chordata; class Actinopteri; order Aulopiformes; family Paralepididae; genus Notolepis; species Notolepis coatsorum. The sequence goes on along the minus strand of NC_140168.1, from coordinate 101,547,960 downwards.
CCTCCGGGAGCTTGGATAGGAGTAGGTCTGAGGCGGCCAGAAGATGCAGAGCGTAGGGGTGTTCAGGCCCCCTCTGGTCAGCCTTTCTCTTTTCAGACCCCCTCCTGTCGGGCTCTCTCTCCGGCTCTCTCCGGTCAGGCTCTCTCCGTTCGGGCTCTCTCTGTTCAGGCCCCCTCTGGTTGGCCTTTCTCGTTTCAGACCCCCTCCGGTCCTGCGCTTTCTGGTCAGGCTCTCTCCTGTTGGGCTCTCTCCCCTGCAGGCCCTCTCCTTTCGGGCTCTCTCTGTTCGGGCCCCCTCTGGTCGGCCTTTCTCTTTTCAGACCCCCTCCGGTCGGGCTCTCTCTCATGCTTCTCTCCACCGCTCCACCTGCCACCACTGCCACTCCGCCCCCTGCTGGCAACCTCCACTGGTCCCACTCAAGGACCGCTCCAGAAAAGGAAAAAGGGCTCAATGTTATTGTTAGTAATCCATACTGCAGCCGGAGAAGAGTAGCACCTCACCTCGTCGTTAGACTGGGCGAGCTATCCAAAGGAACACTGTTAGGCTATCCAAAGGAACACTGTTAATCACACGTTATACACACACAGGGAAAGTAACAGTTAGTTAGCACTACTGAATACTTTGTAGAATATTCAGGCTGCTACATACGGATGAAAAAAGAATCTGTTTCTTGCACGTTGACCCGAAGCAACTCACTGAGACTCGACGCTGTTATTAGACCCATAGCTATACTATAAAATATAGGTTTAGCTCTACAAACGTTTACATGGCGTTAATGGACGGCAAGGAAGGGGTCACTTCCCGGAAGGGGTGTGGCACTCAATGTGTTAATTAACTTCTACTCATGCACAATAGAGAGCATCCTGACGGGTAACATTACCTCCTGTTTTGGGAATAGCGCTGGGCAGACTGCAGAGAGTGGCTCGATCAGCCGAACGCAGCAGTGGAGGTGGGCTTCCCACTCTCCAGGACATTTACACCAGGCGTTGCAGCGCCAAGGCTAAGGGAATAGTCAAGTACTTTAGCCACCCAAACAACTGCCTCTTTGCATTGCTGTCTCATGGCCGGTACGCGTGAATACTTTCGACAACAAATGTTTGTTTCCGCGTGCGAGTTTTGCGCTCTGATTGGCCAGGTCATGTGACATGTGCGCCAGGCACGTGCACACATAGAGCCCAAGGGGTGCTTGAGCACCTGCCTTTTTGAGCCTCATAAAAAAAGGGCCATTTCTGAAAAAAAAATTAAATTAAAAATGTTCATTATGCATATAGACTGCCCTTCCAACTGAGAAATGTCAGGATGGAATCAAAATATTAGGTAAAGAGTTTGCACGTCCTCCTCAGCGTGCCTCTCGGCGGACCTATATATTTTATGCATAGCGTGGGTGGTGATGATGATGATGATAGAAACCGCTGTGGGGCATACAGTTGAATGCTGGTATTACACTCACTGAGGGACACAAAGAAGTCAAGTCCGATGGGATTTGGGAATCTCAAATACAAATCGGGATTGGAATAAAAAATGCATTTATATTAAATAATACAGAATATACAGCACTTCTTGGGGTCTGTAGGGTAAGCACTTATTCCCTCCCCCCTGAACATTTATGGAGATGTATGGGCCTTTTAAGTCTCCTCATGTCCCTCCTCCACTACCTGGTGTACAATCCAGCGCATTTGCGTTGAGCCTGACTCGTCTCCAAACTGATCCCGGATCAGTTCTTGTGGAATACTTTAAGCCTCTCGGGGCTGTTCTGTCATACTGGGGACGCTCCAGGATCAGTGTCTTGATGACATCATGGAGAGACAGGGCTCACTTGTTTCAGGAGCGTGTTGACGCGCATACATCGATTCTAGATGCACCTGTTTAAGATAATATTAGTCACATAATAGGAATTCAGGTTTTACAGTGGATTTTTCCCTTAGATGTATGGATTTTCCCGTAGGGACTGGTTAATGTTCATACTCTAAATCTAGACTGAACTTTCAAAGAAAATATTAATAATTAATAGGTAAGGTTAAGAGAGTGTGCATGTACTGTAATGTTACATTCGCACTGGTTGGAGGCCACAGATATTTCCGTTGTACTTTACTTGTGCTGTATCATGACACTACATTTTAATCTAATCTAATTGCGAAGGCAATCATACGAACCACAGTTGCCTTGAGGCTCCAGGTAATGCGTTGTTAGTCCCACACGCTCCGAATTGCAGTCCAAAAGAAAAGATGACGCTGGTCCGATGTACTTTCAAAACAAACGGGATTTATTGGAAAGCGAGTCACAACAGCCCCAATAGCTGCCTACCACTATAAAACAAACAAAAAGGGTTATGTAAATGAACGTAAACTGTCAATCAAATGCGAATTGAGTGCGGTCAAAAACTATATGGTACCACTCCACCTGGGCCTGCATGAACTCTAAATGACCTGCCATGTTATAGGAGTGGTTAGGGGGAACGTGGGAAACAAGGGGAGTTGACCAGGTAAGTCTCCATCTTGGAATTCATTGACATATATTAATAAACACAAAGCACGAATAGCATAATAAACTATATGTCTAAGGGGGCAATAAAGATACAATTTATCATCATATGATTTGGCTCCTACATGTCGGCCTCTAATTGTCCTTGTAGGCAAACGAAACAATTACAACTTTCAAAATATAAAAAAGGAGCCAAAATGTATAGTCCATTCAAAAATCAAAATCCAAGCAAAAAAATCTTCCATCTTCCCAGTGATCAGTGAGGGTGTATTAGTGAACAGGGGGGGGGGGGGGGGGGGGGCGGTGTGTGTGTGTGTGTTCTATGTAGGAGCCTCGAGCAGCGGGCACAACTTTGTGATCGGTCTGCGAAGAGTGGTAGTCTGGGTTCTCACTTGAACCTGTCTAACCAGTCCTCTGGAGTCGGGCATGGTTTGTATGACCCGCCCCAGGACCCAGGAGTTGCGGGGGGCAGTATCATCAATGATGAGAACCATATCTCCGGTATCAAAGTTCCTTCTTTTCCGTATCCATTTTTGGCGTTCCTGTAACTCGGGCAGGTACTCCTTTGTCCATCTCTTCCATCTGCGTCTAGGGCAGCAGTCCTCTGCATGGTGTGAACCCTCCAGGTGGTACAGAAGGTCTGGTGTTCATCACAAGTAGGTGGTTGGGTGTGAGAGGTTCTAGGTCGTTAGGGTCATTAGAGGCTGTGGTGATGGGCCTGTCGTTGATGATTGATTCTACCTCACATAACAAGGTCTGCACACTTTCTTCGTCAAGTGTCTGTTGCTGTAGAATAGCGCAACACACACACACACACACACACACACACACACACACACACACACACACACACACACACACACACACACACACACACACACACTCTGCCCGCACTGCCCGTCTGAGAGAGCAGGGAGAGAGAGAGAGTGAGATATAGCCCGCGCTACCCGTCTGAGAGATGGGAGTCAGGTGAGGAGGAGGCGGCGTGTGAATGGAAGGACTGGCCGATGGGCTAATAGGAGCTGTCAATCAAGACGGCGTCACGGACGGGATGCACTCAAGTATCACTCGTGCTAAATATGAACTGACGAGTGTCTCTCTTTGTGTGTGTGTGTGTGTGTGTGTGTGCAGTGGCGGACTGGCCATCGGGACGTTCGGGACGAATCCCGATGGGCCGGGACCAAAGTGGGCTGGTCCAAAAAAAAAAGAAAAAAAAAATTATACTTTATACTTTTTATTTTTTTTTAACTTTATTTTTTTTTTTTTTTTGGCCAGTGTGTGGGCCAGTGTGTGGGCCACTAATGTGGGCCGATGTGTGGGCCCGTGTGTGGGCCAGTGTGTGGGCCAGTGTGTGAGTCGGTGTGTGGGCCACTAATGTGGGCCAGTGTGTGGGCCGGTGTGTGGGCCAGTGTGTGAGTCGGTGTGTGGGCCACTAATGTGGGCCAGTGTGTGGGCCAGTGTGTGGGCCGGTGTGTGGGCCGGTGTGTGGGGCAGTATGTGGGCCAGTCTGTGGGCCGGTGTGTGGGCCAGTTCAAGTTCTTTAATAGTTGTCATACAGAAGTACAGAATACTTTCATACAAAATGCTTCTTACTGTTACGCTCCAGAGACTGTGCTAGACAAGATAGTATCAAATAACATAATAACATAATATAGCATGAATTTAGAAGAAGAAAATGAGGTCACAGTGTTCGGTATAGACATATGTACAATGTTCTGAGTTACCATATAATATACAATACACAATACTATGCAGTGTACTAATGTACAGTACTATCTAGTGCAAAGCAGAAATGGGATGAGGTACAATTTTAGGTACAATTTACAGTAAGGTGTACGAGTTGTAGTGCAATCCTTCATCCATAAATATAAAGTGTGGGGAGTGGGTGCTACAGTGTGTTTGTTTAAAGTGGGTGTGTGCTATAAGTGTGTGGAGTGGGTGCTACAGTGTGTTTGTTTAAAGTGAGTGTGTGCGTGTGGATGTGTGTGCTATGTGCGTTTGGTGGTTGTTGTTGTGTAGTGTTCATTCATTGTTCGTTTAGCAGCCTGATGGCCTGGGGATAGAAGCTTCTTCTGAGTCTTTCTGTGCTCGCCTTGAGACTCCTGTATCGCTTGCCTGACCGCAGCAGTTCAAAGAGGCAGTTGTTCGGGTGACTGGAGTCTTTAATGATTCTCTTAGCCTTGCCCTTGCAACGCTTGTAGTAAATGTTCTGGAGGGTGGGGAGCCCCCCTCCAATTGTGCGTTCGGCTGAACGTGTCACTCTTTGTAGTCTGCTTTGGTCTTGTGCAGTGCTATTCCCAAACCAGGAGGTGATGTTGCCGGTCAAGATGCTCTCTATTGTACATGAGTAGAAGTTCTTAAGGATCTTCTGGCTGACTTGGAACTTCCTTAGGCGCCTGAGGAAGTAGAGGCGTTGTCGTGCCTTCTTCACAACACTGTTAATGTGTGTGGTCCATGTCAAGTCCTCGGATATGTAGGCTCCGAGGTACTTAAAGCTGTTGACTCTCTCAACCGGTGCCCCGTCGATGCTGAGGGGGCTGTAGTCCTTGACCCCCGACCTCCTGAAGTCCACAATCATCTCCTTTGTTTTGCTGACGTTCAGGGAGAGGCTGTTTTCCTGGCACCATCCCGCCAGGACCTTGACCTCTTCCAGGTAGGCCCTCTCGTCGTTGGCAGAGATCAGGCCCACCACCACTGTGTCGTCAGCAAATTTGACGATTGTATTGCTACTCCGCTGAGCCACACAGTCGTGTGTGTACAGGGAGTAGAGGAGGGGACTCAGAACACAGCCCTGGGGGGCCCCTATGTTGAGGGTGATGGATGAGGAGGTGCAGTTGCCTGCTCTCACCACCTGGGGTCTGCCAGTCAGGAAGTCCAAGACCCACTGGCAGAGGTCATAGCCCAAGCCCAGGTCCCTGAGCTTGGCTATGAGTATGGAGGGGACTATGGTATTGAATGCCGAGCTGTAGTCGATGAATAGCATTCTCACATAGTTCCCCTGCCTCTTGTCCAGGTGTGATGCTGCTGTGTGCAGCACATGGGATATGGCGTCCTCCGTGGACCTGTTGGGGCGGTATGCAAATTGCAGGGGGTCCATGTTGATGGGGAGGGAGGAGCAGATGTAGCCCTTTACTAGCTTCTCGAAGCACTTCATGGCTATGGAGGTGAGAGCTACAGGGCGGTAGTCGTTGAGGCAAGCAGGCTTGGATTTTTTGGGTACAGGGATAATAGTGGACTTCTTCAGGCAGGTGGGGATGACAGCCTGTTCTAAGGACAGGTTAAATATGTCAGTGAATACTGGGGCCAGTTGGTCGGCACAGACTTTTAGGACGCGGCCGGGGATGCCGTCTGGACCTGCTGCCTTCCTGATATTCACTTTTTTAAAGGTCCGCCTCACCTCATGCTCTGTTACCCTGAACACTGCGCCTCCATCAGCAGCCGACCCCCCCCCCCCCATTGCCGAGGCTTGTGAGCTGGTGTTGTTATTACCAGCATCAAACCTCGCATAGAAGGTATTGAGGTCATTTGCTAAGGAGATGTCACTGTTCAGTTTGAGGGAGGCGCCTTTGTAGTCTGTCATCGTTTTGAGCCCCTGCCACATAGCTCTAGAGTCAGCTTGTTCAAACTGGAGTTCAATTTTATCCCTGTAGCGTCGTTTGGCCTCTGACACTGTCCTCCTTACGTTGTATCGCGCCACCTTGTGGTCATTCATGTTGCCTGCCTCTAGGCCGTCGTTGTATGCTTTGGTGCGCTCTCTCAGAGCTTCACGGACGGATTTGTCTACCCAGGGTTTTTGATTTGGGTAAACTTTCATTTTGGTAGTGGGGATTGTTTCTTTCACCCTAGTATAAACATAGTCCAGCACTGTCTCCGTGTAGGCATTAATGTTATCTGTGTCGCGGAACACATTCCAGTCTGTGTTGTGAAACACTGACCGGATCGTATCCTCTGACGTCACATCCCATTTCTGCACCTCTCGCGAGACTACGGGAGTACTTTTAATTCTCTGTCTGTACTTTGGTGAAAGAAAAATGGATGCGTGATCTGACTTACCGAAGCCACTATCAGAATGAGCCTTGTAGCCACCTTTAAATTGCGTGTAACAGTGATCTAGGATGTTACCGCCTCTGGTGTTGCAAGTCACATGCTGATAGAAGTCAGGCAATACCTTTCTCAGATTGGCGCTATTGAAATCTCCCAGAACTAAAATGGCGGTGTTAACATTCGCCACTTGGATTCTATTTACCTCGTTGTGTAGTCTGGAGAGCGCAACCTTGTTGCTGGCTTGCGGTGGAATATACACTCCGACCAGGACGATCGCCGTTAACTCCCTCGGGAGGAAGAAAGGACGACACTTGATGGTTATATATTCCAGTTCTGGGGAGCAGTGGTTGGATAATTCCTTCACATTAGTTGGGTCGCTCCAATTTTTGTTAAACATGAAGGCAATACCTCCTCCACGTTGTTTACCGGACTCTGCTGATCTGTCAGATTCCCTCTCCTCTTGCGAGCTTCCAGGATAATAGTCTCTTTGATCTTGTAGTGATGTAAGCGGGCAATTACGGCCCTAGGCCTGGAGCCCGGTGCCGGTCTGGGTGTTAGCGTCCTGTGGCAACGGTCAAGCTCCGGTGGTGTAGCGAGGACATCTTTCCCCATGATTTCCACCAGGACCTCCGCGAAAAAGATACTTGGACGGTTGCTGTGCAGGGATTTCGTCCAGGCCCAGGATGCGTATGTTAGAACGCCGATTACGTGACTCAACATCAATTAGCTTGTTTCTTAGCTTGTCGATGACTATATCCTGAGCTGTGCATCTTACTTCCAGCTCCGCCATCCTATCCGACCACCTATCCATGCCATCCTCCACGGAGGTCAAGCGTTGGGAATGGTCTGTGTAACTGAGGGGTACAATTCCCTGACTGTATTACTAGATATGATACTTACTACCACTACCTTTGTACTTAATATTCGGCCACCCAGTACTCGGCATAAATATATTATGATGAACACTGTCACGTAGATGAAACGGATCCAACACAAATGTACGAATTAGAAATAGGTCTTTATTTCTACACAGCGATGGTGTGTAGAGCAAGCACTTAATCAAATCAATCACATTTATGAATGGGAATTAGTATGCACTTTTATGGCAAGAGTATTCGTCGGTATATCAATAGAGAATGTCCAATCTCTGAAGGCGCAGGTGGTACATATACGACCTGGAATAGTTAAGGAATAACAGCAATGATACTTTAATGATTATAGACTGGATACACTAGGGGGGGTTAATCCGGTCGCTTGTAAGCCGACAGGAGTAGGAAGGGGGGGGGGGGGGTAGAGTCCGGCTGCCTCATCCGGCCAAGGGTATCCCAGGTGAACCCACTGTAGTGCCGTTCAATGCGCCGGCGATCCTTGGACCGCAGATGAAAGCAGATGGACTCTTTGTGGGCCGGCGTCCTCCGGTCCACGGAGGAGAGACGTGAAGCGACCTCGTCTTGCAGAGCGTCTCCTCACCTTGCGTCCTCTCCAGGGGGGGGGGTTCCAACACACGGCAGTGTCGGGGGTCTTTATCCATGGAATAATCAACGTATACAAAGCATAATCCGTGCCTGGGAAGGCGGGCTGTCGTCGGTAGAATAATCCGGTATACAGGTCCACTCGCTCGTCGGCTCTGGGGCTCCTCGGATGCAGTCTCACATGGGGTCGATCATCCTGGAAAAGCAGCCAGTTTTCTGCCCGAAACGATGGGGTGCTGACTACGGTAGTATTCTCACCGTACGAAGCACTATATATTAACAGACTATTATTAGCTTAATAGACTACGTCCAACTCGACGATATAGTGCCAAATATGACTATTCAAATATTAATATACACGATGTCTCAATACCGATGGTAGGCCGAACTTGGCCTTACTCCCACACGTGGCGTCGCGGGGAGGCTTTACGTCTGTGACTCTATTGGAGGGTAAGAAACTGGACTGAAAAGCAAGTCCTACTTTAGTAGCGCAGTATATATACGCACTATGAACAAATAGTCCCATTAGTGGTGCGGTAGCCAGATTCCTACGCGGAACTAGGACTTGTTCGTACATGTTGAGCGGTACGTTTGAACTGGGTCTGGGGGGTATGGCAGCCTGGCACCAAGGTCTCGACCAATAGTAGAATGGAGACTATTATGGGATGTTCAGTAGGCTAGAATGGATATTCAATGCATATTGTACAAGGAATATACAAGGGATATCAGGGAATATTAGAGAATATACAAATACAATTAAATATATATATATAAATAAATATATATACTCGGTTTAATCTGGCCCTTCACAACAGCCACCCCCTGATTGGTCCCAGACCTAATCAGTTAAGCAGAGACAGATTAATCGCGTTGTCTATTTACACATAAGGGTTTGCTGTAGGGGTCAGTCAACTTCACAAAGTCATAGGGTTATGGGGTCATGGTCATCATCGATTGTGTCTGGGAGTCGGGGCAGTTCTATGAGCCTCGCCACGGGACGGGTGTAAGTGCGACCCTGGACAAGCACTTCAGCTGCTCGGACCTTGCCGTCGGCACCGGTGATCACTTTGCTTACGCGGCCGGCCGGCCACATAGCTCTGGGCAGTGATTGATCAATAATCATGACGACTGTTCCTTCTGTCAAATTGTCTCTCTCCTTTACCCACTTCTGGCGGGTCTGTAGAGACGGTAGGTAGTGCAGTAGGAAACTGCTCCAAAACTTGTCGGCTAATACTTGGCTGTACCTCCACATTCGTCGGCCGTTCGCTTCTTCAGGCCGGTACATTGTCTGGGGTAACGCGGGATCTAGCCGCCCCATCAGGAGTGTGTTGGGGGTAACTGGGTCGATATCCGCCACATTGCTGGAGACGTAGCCGAGGGGCTTAGAGTTCAATACTCCCTCAATCTCCGTGAGGACTGTCATTAGGACTTCTTCCGCCACAGTCTGGGCCCCAAGTACTGCGTACAGGGCTGTCTTTATGGAACGCACTTCCCGTTCCCAAGTACCACCGAAGTGGGGTGCGTTTGGGGGGTTGAATTGGAAGTCAATCTGTGCTGGAGCGAGGTGGGTCTTAAGTTCTGGGCCCATAGCTTGGAAGCTCTCTCTCAGCTCTCTTTCGCCGCCTTTGAAGTTTGTCCCATGATCGGACAATAGTGTAGACGGTCTTCCTTTCCGTGATGTGAATCTACGGAAGGCCATAAGGAATGAGTCTGTGCTCATGGTCGGGAGAAGCTCGATGTGTATCGCTCTGGTGGTCATGCATTTGAATACAATACCCCACCGCTTCTCGGTTCCTCTTCCTTTCTTTATGTGCAGCGGGCCAAAGCAGTCCATACCCGTTGAGTGGAATGGCTTGTCACCGATTCGGAGGCGACATGGAGGAAGGTCAGCCATCCTTGGTATGCTGGGCTGCGCGCGCCACTTGCGGCAGTCTAGACATGTTCGCTGGAAGCGTCGTACCGCCTCTCTTCCTTGTAGGATCCAGTAACGACGTCTGATTTCCGCGAAGACTCTTTCTGCTCCTGCGTGATGTACATCCTCATCGTATTTCTTTATAATCAGCTCTGTGACCTTGTGTCGGCTGTTCAATACGATCGGGTATTTAATGTCATCCGGTAGATTGGGGGCTCTGCGTAGGCGACCACCCACTCTGATGAGGGTATGAGCGTCGCTCTCGGGGGCCAGATGAATTAATCTGCTGTCGGATGGGACGGGCTTTCCTCCCTGTAGACAGGCCAATTCATCGGGGAACGAGTCTCTCTGGGCTCGCTGCAGTAGAAGCAATTCTGCTTCCTCGTAGTTAGCTGCTGACATATCAGCGGGGGACTTGCACTCCGGGTGGTACCGCAGGAATGTTCTTTGTTGTGCACTCTCTATGGACGTGCAATCGTCTATGTTAGGGTCGGTGGAGGCTACGGTGCTCAATCCACAGAACACAGGCTTCTTATTTTCCACCTCCTCTGGACTTGCTTCCCTCGGGATAGGCATGGGCCACTGTCCTTCCGGGAGTCTTAGGAATGCGGGGCCGTCACTGTAGACATTGCGACGGGTGAGGTCATCTAGGGGCATTCCCCGGGTGATGACGTCAGCTGGGTTCTGTTTTGTATCAACGTAGCGCCACTCTGTTTCTCCGGTTAACTCTTCGGTTAAGTCTTGAATCTCGGTGACTCTGACTCCCACGAAGACTTTGTACTTGCATGAGTCCGATTTGATCCAGGCGAGTACTGTCGTGGAATCTGACCACAGGATTGTTCTAGACACCGGTATGGTGAGCTCACGTTGGATGAGCGTGGCTAGGTGCGCTCCGGCTAGGGCTGCGCAGAGCTCTAGACGTGGGATAGATTGTTGCTTGCGTGGGGCTATTCTCGAGCGGGCGAGGACAAATGCTGTGTAGATCTCTCCCCCCTTTTCTTGGGCCCGCAAGTAGGCTACTGATCCGTATGCGACCTCTGAGGCGTCACTGAAGACGTGTAAGTCCATTTTACATGTCTCTGGCCTCACCGTGGGTGGGAAGTAGCTTCGGCGCATATTAACGCCTGGGAGTGAGTGGAGCTCCATCTCCCACTCTCTCCAGGTGGATGCAAGGTGTGCGGGAATGGGGTCGTCCCAGCCCTGGTCCTTGTCCCACAATGCTCGTACAATCATTTTTGCCCTGGTGGTGTACGGTAGAATACATCCTAGCGGGTCATATTGTCGGGCGAGTGTTGTGTACACACTCCGTCTGGTGGTCGGCGCCGCCGCCGGCCTTCCCTGCTCCATAGTCAGGGGCTTGTGTCTGTAGTGAAGCGAATCTGTTTTGAATCGCCACACCAATCCCAGGGTCATCTCCTGGGCTTCTCCCGGGATTGTAGCCATCCAGGTCTCGCTGCTGGCTGCCTTGTCCTCGGAGGAGAGGCTGCGCAGTACTTGCGGATCGCTGCTGGCCCACTGCCTGAGATCAAAGCCGCCTTTGATCAATGAGGCGCGGAGTTTAATCAGGAGAGCCTCGGCTTCTTCCTGGGTTGAAAGGCTTTGTAGACAGTTGTCTACGTAGAAGCTGTTCTTTACGCTGTGTCGGACCTCTTCGTCCGCTGCTGGGTCCTCTGCTACATGTTTCTGTAGTGCAAATGTAGCACAGCAGGGGCTGCACGTCGTTCCGAAGGGGAGGACTTCCCATTGGTAGATGGCTGGGTGCTCATCTCCTGGCTTCTCTCTCCATAGGAACCGTAACAGGGGCTTGTCCTCCTCTACTAATCTCACCTGCAGGAACATTCCTTTAATGTCCCCGCTGATGGCCACCTTTTCCTGGCGGAAGCGGAGTAGAACGCCGAGTAGGGAGGGGCCGAGTGTGGGACCGGGCAGTAACTCTTTATTCAGATTTTGGGATCCGATCTGGTAGCTGCAGTTAAATACTATGCGGTCTTTACCGTTGTGATGGACCTTGTGGTGAGGCACGTACCACGATTCAGTGGTCTGGTCAGCCTCTTTAATGTCCATCTTTGTGACGTGTCCCGCTGTGATGAGCTTCTCAATCTCAGCGCGGTATACACTCTCTTGGGCGGGGTTCTTGGCTAAGCGCCGCTCCGTGTTCAGCAGGTACCGTTCTGTGGCGTCTGTCTTGGCGTGGAAAGTAGGCATTCCTTCTCGCCGCAGGAGTGGCGTGGCGTATCTCAACACGCCGTTGACCGGGACTCTCTTGGTCCCTGTCTCGAGGAGGTGAATGGCGTAAATGTCATCTTTAGAGCGAATGTCTTTCTTTCCGTTCTTAAAGGGCATTTGTTCCAAGGTCCATAGCCGCTCTACGTGTTGCAGGAGTGCGGTTTCTCCCTCTGTGACTCGGGAGTGGAGACATCTAGTGGCTGTACTTCGGTTGAGAGATTTGGCGAGCGGGCCTTGGAGAGTCCATCCCAAACGGGTCTCGACTGCTGCAGGACAGCCTCGGGGTCCGGTATGAACCCGGTCTATCGGGACAATGAGGTCTGCATGGTCGGAGCCTATCAACAGGGTCGGCATAGCATTGTCTATGAGCGGGATCGGTAACTTGCGCAGATGTGCATATTTCTCCATCAGCTTGGCGACGGGGTATGTGTACCGCGACAGTCCTATTTCTTGGCTGGTGAAAGCGTCTGTAATCTGGTACCGTCGCTCAGGCTGGCCGCTTGCTGCGATAGAGAATGAGACATTCTCGCCCTTTATCGTCTTCAAATCTCGTCTTATTGTCCGAATTGTCATTTGGGTTTCGCTTCCCCGCAGCCCTAGCTGGGCCGCAGCGGAGGCGAGCAGAAGGGTCTTCTCTGACCCGTCATCGAGGACGGCGTAAGTGTCCAGGACTTTATTCTGGTAGCTTAGTGTCACACGCACTACTTTTAGGAGTACTCGGGCTCCACTGCTGCTGGCGGGATCGATGTACATGACGCTCGCTTTGCTGCTGGATGGTGCGGGTGAAGGGCGCCGTCTGTTACTGTCGTGAAGTATGTCCAGATGGGCTCCATCGCACTTGGTGCACCTTTTCTTTAAGCGGCATTCGGCTGCCATGTGTGAGCGCGCACAGCGAAAGCAGCGCTTGTTGGACTTTATCCATTGACTTGCTTCCTCCGCGTTCAGCTTGGGGAAGGAGTCACATTGCGCTAGCCAGTGTTCTTTCTCACAGTAGGGGCACACTATCTTCCACTTCTCCGTTCTGGAGGGGGTACTGTGGCTCCTGCTGCTCGGTACTGACTCCGATTGGTGCATCACAGTCACCGATCTTCTTCCATCATTTAGTCGTCTGGTTCCTTCTCTGGAGCCAGGGGTGCTCCGTCCGAATGTATCTAGCCGTAGGCTGCTGACTTCTCTCGCCAGGAAGTCTGCTAGATCGAGGAGGTTCGGTTCGGGGCCATTCGGGTCTCGGTGGTCTCTCTGCCGCCTAAAACGCTCCTGTCGAGCGGGCGGCAGCTTCTCCAAGATCCTTTCCACATTTGAGTTGGCGTAAAGTTCATGCCTCCCCTTCTCTCTCTGCGCTCCCAACATCCCTACCAGGGACTGCACTCTGATGGACAGGTCGTCCAGTGCTCGATTGTCTATTGCTGGGGGTAAGCGGTCGATGTGTCGGATCTCCTGGATCACGTAATCCCATATGCGCCCATACCTCTGGTCCAATGCTACCAGCGCTGCTGTGTATGGGGTGGTGGAAGTCGCGTAGGCGAGCGCTATATTATGTGCGCGGGGTACCTTTAAGTGCTTCAGTAGGATGGCGTATTTATGGCGTTCATCCAATACATCCACCAACATGGTCTCCAGACACATGCGGAGTTCTGTATACTGGGCCCGGTTCTCTTGGGTGAAGTCGGGTACCATAGGCGTGCCAATGTATGACGCTGACTGTGGATACATCGGCGAGCGTTGGGGGAGAGGCCTCCTAGGCGAGTCTCCTCCCGCTCCTTGGTATGGGCTGGTACCGGCAGTGTACCATGGCCCGCTTGTCCAGGTGCTGTTCCTCGGTGCGGGTCGTGCGTCGTGCTCACCCGGGTATAGAGTCGGGGGTCTGTAGCGCAGCTCCGCGGGAGTATAGCCTGGGCTGTACCGGACCTCCTGGTCCGGTAGAGTACTGTGCTGTCATCGGGCGTGGTTCTCCTCCTCTTCCTCTTCGTCTTCAGTTAGGTCATCCAGTGCTTGTAGTCTCTGGTTTAGCCTCTCCACAGGATATGCTGCTCCTTCCCGGTTGCTAGGTCTCGCTTGGACCGGTGGGGGGAGGTGGTCTGTGGGGGGTATAGACCTCGTCTGTTGGTCAAGTTCAGGGTTGTTTACTCGGCTAGGGGATGCCGCCCTGGAGGTGTGTCTAGACGAGTTCCTGGAGCCTCTGGCGGAGGGAGAGGGTGTTGTCCGTCTGATCAGCTGTTCTATTAGTTGCGCTTGCTGTCTGTCGCGCTCTGCGTCCCGTAGAGCACCAGCAGCTGCTCGCTGGCTGTCTGCTCGGTCTCGGGCCACATTCTCTTCCCTCTGAATGCGTCTTATTTCTAGACGTATATGCTCTTCTTCGCTCCGCTGCTGGATCTGCAGTCGGTCGCGTTCAGCAGCGGCGTTCAGGCTGATGAGGAAGGCCTGCTGTAGGGTCCTCTCTGCCTCGCTGGGAGAAGGCGGTTGTATAGGGGAGCCTTCCCTCGGGGTACTCCTTGCGGAGCCTTGGAGCTCTATCTCCACGGTGCTCTCCCCGTCTTCTTCCGTTCCGAGTTCTCTCTCGGTAGCGTTGTATTCCTCCCGGGACTCATCGGGGACTACTTCTTCAGTACTGGCGGGGTGTGAAGTCATGTCTGGTTCCCACTGGTCCCCACCGTGAACTTGGTCAGTTACATTAGAACCCGTAGGGGCCTCTATGGTCGGGGTAGTCTGGGCGTTGGGGTTAGACATACTTTTACTTTCTAGTTTTACCGCGTTTACTGTTAGTAGAAGACTAGGTTGTTGACTGACAGCGTAAGCCTCTAAGTACTGAGGGAGCCGTCGTTCGCGCTGCGGGCGTTGGTTAGGAGGATCGTTTCGTGGAGTGTTCATCATAGGCCATTTCAATATTAATAACACTATATTAATATTACACTGATTACCATCCGGCTCGAAGGACCAATTTTAACTGAGGGGTACAATTCCCTGACTGTATTACTAGATATGATACTTACTACCACTACCTTTGTACTTAATATTCGGCCACCCAGTACTCGGCATAAATATATTATGATGAACACTGTCACGTAGATGAAACGGATCCAACACAAATGTACGAATTAGAAATAGGTCTTTATTTCTACACAGCGATGGTGTGTAGAGCAAGCACTTAATCAAATCAATCACATTTATGAATGGGAATTAGTATGCACTTTTATGGCAAGAGTATTCGTCGGTATATCAATAGAGAATGTCCAATCTCTGAAGGCGCAGGTGGTACATATACGACCTGGAATAGTTAAGGAATAACAGCAATGATACTTTAATGATTATAGACTGGATACACTAGGGGGGGTTAATCCGGTCGCTTGTAAGCCGACAGGAGTAGGAAGGGGGGGGGGGGTAGAGTCCGGCTGCCTCATCCGGCCAAGGGTATCCCAGGTGAACCCACTGTAGTGCCGTTCAATGCGCCGGCGATCCTTGGACCGCAGATGAAAGCAGATGGACTCTTTGTGGGCCGGCGTCCTCCGGTCCACGGAGGAGAGACGTGAAGCGACCTCGTCTTGCAGAGCGTCTCCTCACCTTGCGTCCTCTCCAGGGGGGGGGGTTCCAACACACGGCAGTGTCGGGGGTCTTTATCCATGGAATAATCAACGTATACAAAGCATAATCCGTGCCTGGGAAGGCGGGCTGTCGTCGGTAGAATAATCCGGTATACAGGTCCACTCGCTCGTCGGCTCTGGGGCTCCTCGGATGCAGTCTCACATGGGGTCGATCATCCTGGAAAAGCAGCCAGTTTTCTGCCCGAAACGATGGGGTGCTGACTACGGTAGTATTCTCACCGTACGAAGCACTATATATTAACAGACTATTATTAGCTTAATAGACTACGTCCAACTCGACGATATAGTGCCAAATATGACTATTCAAATATTAATATACACGATGTCTCAATACCGATGGTAGGCCGAACTTGGCCTTACTCCCACACGTGGCGTCGCGGGGAGGCTTTACGTCTGTGACTCTATTGGAGGGTAAGAAACTGGACTGAAAAGCAAGTCCTACTTTAGTAGCGCAGTATATATACGCACTATGAACAAATAGTCCCATTAGTGGTGCGGTAGCCAGATTCCTACGCGGAACTAGGACTTGTTCGTACATGTTGAGCGGTACGTTTGAACTGGGTCTGGGGGGTATGGCAGCCTGGCACCAAGGTCTCGACCAATAGTAGAATGGAGACTATTATGGGATGTTCAGTAGGCTAGAATGGATATTCAATGCATATTGTACAAGGAATATACAAGGGATATCAGGGAATATTAGAGAATATACAAATACAATTAAATATATATATATAAATAAATATATATACTCGGTTTAATCTGGCCCTTCACAACAGTCTGCGATCTCCTGCTGGAAGCCGTCGAGTCTAGACTCGAGCGAGGCAGCAAACGTTCTGAACTCCGTGGTGAAGGCCTGTTTGAGCTCCTCCATTAGCTTAGCCATGGTAGCCCCATCCACAGGGGCGGCCTCGCTTCTCAAGACTCGTGCAGTCATCACGCTCGTTATTTTTTTTCCTTTTTGGGTCGAATAGTACAGTCTTAGATACGGATGTTGCATATTAGTGGTTCAATCATCTTGAAAATAAAAAGAAAAGGCTTTTTAAAGTAAAATAAAAGTTCGGGAGCAGCAGCGTGGCTCAGAGACGTTCACATCCTTCCGACCCGGAACCGGAAGCCTACTCTTCCAATCTTAATAACGCTGTTACCGTTACTGCCAAAAAATTAGGCGCGTTACTATGATTGAAGCTGTTTTTTTCATCAGACAGATCTCTCCGCTGAGAAGCAATACTTTTTTTCCTTGGTTAGTGGCCAGTGCGCGATTGGCTGAGGTTGAGTAAAATGTCATGGTAAGCCAATCAGAGGTAGAGGTGGGCGGTTGTTCGAAAGAATCCAGAGTCTAACACACAGCGACAACACAAGCGACTCAGTCAACGACAGACCGTGGTTCTGTGTACGTTTTGATTGTTTGTTTGGCGAGCCCAAATAATCCAAAACTAATCCAACGAACAAATCAAATCAAATCAAATTTATTTATAAGGCCCAACAACACACTTAATGTCCCCATGGGCCGTACAGGTCTTCTTTAAACAAGTCAAGAAGAAAACACAACAATAAGTCAAGAACAGAACAAGGACACCATAAGGTCCAACAACTTTAAAATAAATGCAAATAAATGAAAGAATGCAAGCACTCCCAGACATACCCCACGCGAAGGTAAGGAAAAACTCACTAAAACCTAACAATAGGTAAAAAAGCTCCACAGTCAGTGTGGAGGAGAGAAACCTTAGAAGGGCCATTCAAGGGGGGATCTCCCTTCTTAGATGTCGGTGATAGTAGTGTTGCAGACTAACAGTTGGTAAGCATGCACTCAAGTGTGTAGTGAAACACAGATGAGTGCATGCAATAGCAACTGAACATTTTGAAAGATTAAAGATAGAGCTGATAGCGATAGCAACTGAACATTTTGAAAGATTGAAGATAGAGCTGATAGCGAATCTATTTGAGGCACAGGGGCGGCGCAGTCAACGACAGACCGGTCCATGAGCATTTTTTGTTCACTCTTGTGTTAGTTGTGTTGTGTTAGTTTAGATGATTAGATTAGATTCTTATATCTGTATGTTGTGTATGTTATAAATGTCATGAATTGAAAATGGGGGACCCTGATGTAAACAAGACGAAAGTCTCTCTGGTCTGCATCCCCTTAACAATTGTGTGTATTGAGCTGTACTGTACTGTACCCATTCTGCAATCTGTTAATTAAAATGTTCAATCAATTAGTATATAAATATATTAGTATATATTTATTTTTGGTATAGTGCTTAAAACCCTTTCATTGCCACACTACATAAGGTTAACCTTTTACTATCACAGAGGGGTAACCGTCGGTAGTGTGATAGTAAAGGGTTAACCTTATGTGTATTGTCGCAGTGAAAGGGTTAACCGTTTGGTAGTGCGGCAGTGAAAGGGTTAACAAGCATAATTTAATGTTGCCCAGTTGTGGCCTGTTGAGGGGCAAGACATATCAAAAGTTCCAAAACATCTATTGTGTTTGTATTTGTATGATCCACTATATAAACATAGTAATTATAATATCTACATACATGGCATTTGATTGGAGGCTAGTCTCACTTTATCCCACAGCAACATTAAAATAGTTTAGATTGGTGTATGTTGTTTATGTAACAAATTTACTTGAAAGTAACGCAATAGTTACTTTCTGAAGTAACTAGTTACTTTTATAATTTGTAACTGAGTAAGTAATTTAGTTACTTTTTGGAAGAAGTAACTAGTAACTGTAACTAGTTACTTTTTAAAAGTAACTTGCCCACCACTGGTGACATCACAATGGAACATGTTTGATTTCTATTTGAATAATTTAAATAATATGTTGACATTAAAAAAGAACAAATAAAATGATAAAAAAAAAACTACATGAAACAATGATACAAATTATAATAAAATATTTAAGTAAAATGTATAGAAATAAAGAAAAATAAGAGAATGAAATAAAGATAATAATTCATTTAAAAGCTATTTTAAAAAGGTAAGTTTTGAGCAGTGCCAACCGAGTCTGCTGTCCTAACAGACTTGGGGTCTGTAGGGTAAGCACTTATTCCCTCCGCCCTGAACATTTATGGAGATGTATGGGCATTTTAAGTCAGTGATAAATGTGTCTTTCAAGGATAAGTGAGCTCCTGCACTGATTATTATAGTTCAATATTCAATATTTGATCACCAAAACCCCCCAAAAAGCATAAAAAGGCCCCTCCCCGCCCAAAAAGGGCCCCAAAAATAGCACAGGCGCAGTGCCCTTTTCCGCCTTTGAGCACTTGCCCCTCTAAAGTCCTGTGCACGTCCCTGGACTTAACATTGTGCTTAACATTTTTTAAATAAACATTATTTTTTTAAATGGCTAAAAGTGATTTTGTAATTTTGCAACCGTGGGTCGGTACTTTTAACCCTGTGAGGCCCAAATACAAAATACATTAGTAACTTCAGAGGCCAGAGGGTGAGACCTATAAACACATGAAGGGTGCCGTGACTGAAAAAAAAGGTTTAGAAACGCTGGTATATGGTGTGGCTCTTTGTGGTACCACAGTGATTTTTGTTTGCTCTTAGTCTCTGACTGGTTGGCCACCCCTGCACTAGTGTATACCTCTGTGTTGCTGAAGAAATTATGACAGACATAGTTTATATCTAGTCTTGCTTAGGTGGTAGTTTTTTCTGTGTGTGTGTGTTGCATGATGTCTCATTCACCAAGGACGTACAACAAAAAGTGCTTTCTCTTAGGGCCATTTGAGACCTTTTGGGTCGATTTTGGGATTCACCACCCATCCCAATAAAACATATATAATTAATATTATATTATAATATATTGTATATTCATCTCAAATGGCCCTAAGACATTTACATTTAGTTATTTAGCTGGCGCTTTTATCCAAAGCGACTTACAAGTTCTGTACGACAAGTCATCAGGAAGGGCACAACTCTATCAGCTGAGCAACAATGTTCATCAAAGTGTTGAGTGCTACAGTGTAGGTTAGTTTATTAGGACAAGTGCATGACGGTAAGGTTAGTTAGGGTTCGATTTATTTATTATTATTTTTTTTTTTCAGATAATGGTTGAAGAAGTGAGTCTTTAGTCGACGGCGAAAGATTGGACGGGTTTTGGCTGTCCTAACTGGGGTGGGTAGTTCATTCCACCATTGTGGGGCAAGGACCAAGAATAGGCGACTTCTCTCGGAGCTCGGATAGGAGTGGAAAGAGAAAGCCCTTTTTGTCGTAAGTCCGTTGGAGAATGAGACCCCCTGTCTTGTGCTGCTTAGATAATAAATAATAATTTAATAACCCTGTCTTGTGCTGCTTGGATAATAAATAATAACCCTGTCTTGTGCTGCTTGGATAATAAATAATAACCCTGTCTTGTGTTGCTTAGAAGATAATAGATAATAACCCTGTCGTGAGTTCTTTAGATCAGTGGTTCTCAACTGGTCTAGCCTCGGGACCCAACATTTTCCTTAGTCATTAAAGGGGAACTATCTTATAAATGGCCTTTTTCAGTGTTTAGCATTGTTTCCTAGCTATGTGGACTTATATTAATATGATCTATGTCTCTAATTCTCATATTGGCGCATTCTTCCAATTCTCCTCTCACAATATTCACCCTCACTGAACTGAGTCATCTGAAAATGTGCTGATTTGTGATGTCAGATAGACACCGCTGCATGATAATGTGGCAGATGCCACCAGGCCACACAGTGGTTTAGGAGCCCAGCCTCAAAACAGCTCGAGATCTTGAGGTAGAAAAATGCTGTTTTTGAGGACTTGATTAGAAATACAAAACAATGAATTTAAAAAAAATAAAAATTACAGAGGTGTTCCATAAACTCACAGGAATTGTGTAAAAGTGCCCAAATAGTGAAAGAAATAGTAAAATAGTTCCCCTTTAAGTCGCGACCCAAATCTTTTAACCACTATGATTTATTTCAATTTTTTTTCTTTTTTTCAGTAATACACAATCTTTCATGCACTGTTAAAAACATGAAATAAACACAAAAAACTGCAACAAAAGTGCAACTAGGGCTAAAAACCCAATGAAATAAAATAATAATAAATAATATAATGCTTCTTAGCAGATTTCTTAGCTTAACATAACAGACCTACAGTAAGTTTGGGGGAACTAATGGGATAACTGGGGTTGCAACAAAAGTGCAACTAGGGCTAAAAACCCAATGAAATAAAATAATAATATTAATAATAAATAATATATCCTTCTTAGCAGACTTCTTAGCTTAACATCCCAGGGAACTAATGGGATAACTGGGGATGTTGTTTGCTCCTGACAAGAGTCTCAAAGTCTGGGGTGATGGTAGACAAAGCAACTCGGAGGTCATGCTCAATGTCCAATCAGTTCCTCTGCTTTGTCTTCAGCTGGACCAGAGCTGAGAAGACACTTTCACAAAGATAGGTAGTAAAAAAAAGATATTATAAAAAAAAAAAAAAAAATTATAAAAAAAATTACACATCCGCGACCCACTCAAAATGGCCCACCAGTTGAGAAACACTGGCTTAGATAATAGATAGTAACCCTGTCTTGTGTTGCTTAGATAATATATAACACCTATAACCCTGTGTTGTGTTACTAAGATAATATATAACACATAACCCTGTGTTGTGTTACTAAGATAATATATAACACATATAACCCTGTGTTGTGTTACTAAGGTAATATATGACCTTAATAACAATACAATGCCAAGTGAAAGCCATTCATGGTCATACTGTTTTCATGCATTTTTTCCCCCCTTCAAGTGAATAAAAACATACATAACTGTGCCTTGTGTGTCTCTATGATGACGCCACATACAATGACATGTGGAAATTACTCTATTGGCGCTTTTCCACTGCATGGTACCTACTCTACTCTACTCTACTCTACTCGGTATTTTCGGTTTTCCATTACCAAAGTACCTGGTACCAGGCTGGTACCAGGTACTTTTTCTGTACTTTTTTAGTCCCTGCTCGAGTCTGGTTCCAAGCGCGAGCCAAGCGGGTAGAACTGGTACTATAAAAGTCACGTGAAACACTGCAGACCACTGATTGGTCAGAAGAGAGACGCGTCACTAGTTGGAGAGTCTGAACTGGTCTGAACGAAAACAGAACGCCGCCATCTTTAATGTCTCGCATAGGATTTCATTATGGTTGCAGCAGGCACAAGTTCAATAAACAAACGATACAGTCACTGTGTATTCTGCCTCATTTATTGATTAAACAAAACCGACATCAACACAATTTGCCACCGAGCGGAGAGTTTAGTCTCGCAAAAAGATCGCTGACTTGTTAAGGCTTAAGCTCCACAACGGTGGAAGGAATGTTCTGTTGTGCTAGCGTTTTAGCATGGCTATCGTACATAGCGGGATCAATATAACTCGCTATTGATTGTTTGTATGAGTAACGTTAATGCTAGTAGAATAGACACAACGCGAGGTAATCACCATCCATTTTAAGCCGGTTATTACCTAATGCTAACGTTAGCAAATAGACGCGACTGGTAACGTTACAGCGTTGTTGTTAGCCTAATGCTAACGTTAACGTTAGCATATATAGACAGCCTAGCTGACGTTAACGCTTGTAGAATAGACACAATGAGGGGTAACGTTAGCGTTAGCAGAATAGACACAACGAGAGTCTCGTTAATGTTGTTATTGATTGATTGAAAACTGTGTTTTACTCTGGCTTGCCAAGCTCATAGCCCCTTTCGTGACTGTGATGCACCGAGTGAATCCACAGTCACTTGCTCCTTAATAGGAAACCAACCTAGATTTACCATGAAGGACTGGTTCTGGCCGAACCGTTCGTTATACAAGTATCACAGAGACATTTCAAAGGTACTCACAGTTGCACGAGGATTTCGGACAGAGATACGGGATGGTTTGAAAGCTCGGCGTTGCTAATAAACATTTTAAATATTTTTTATAAACTGCTCAACACTGCATTATTTCCGGCGTTGGCTGCCTGGTGTGATCACAGCGCATGCGCATCATGCACCCAACGCCGGAAATAATGCCGTTTTGAGCAGTTTATAAAAAATATTTAAAATGTTTATTAGCAACGCTGAGCTTTCAAACCATCCCGTATCTCTGTCCGAAACCCTCGTGCAACTGTGAGTACATTTGAAATGTCTCTGTGATACTTGTATAACGAACAGTTCGGCCAGAACCAGTCCTTCAGGGTAAATCTAGGTTGGTTTCCTATTGAGGATCAAGTGACTGTGGATTCACTCGGTGAGCTCTCATGCTGATCACCAGCAGCCCCGCCTCCCCACACGGAGACAAACTGAGTACTTTATTTTAGTACCTGCAGTGGAAAAGCAACATGGTACCAGGTACCTAAAGCGAGTAGAGTAGAGTAGAGTAGAGTCGAGTAGGTACTATGCAGTGGAAAAGCGCCATATATGGGCACAGTGTTCAGCACTGGGCCTAGTTGGTTTAAATTGTGGCTGTGTCGCCCTCTAGAGGGGAGCGCAGCTGGTGTCCCCAGCAGAGCTGAGCTGTTGCACAGCCCAAGGGCATCTGGAGATCAGAGCCACTAGCTGGTTGTACTCCAGTGTTTACGTTCCTCTGTTCTCCTCCGTCTCTGTCACTAGACACGACACGAGTCACATGTTTCTGACATGGATCCTGTTCCAAATGTGTATTTCATAACCAGTGATGCCACAGATTACTTGTAAAAATAATCTGATTACTGATTACTGATTACTCCTTTAAAAAGTAATCTTGTTACTTTACTGATTACTTTATTACTAAGTTACTTTGAAAGTAACTAGGTTACGAAGTTGTCGTCGTCCCCCCTGCTGCTGCCACAACATAAGAATGACAACAGTTTTTTTTTAATTTTTTATAATGCTTTATTGAAAGTGCATAATGTCATAAATCATGATTGGCTGCTCATTGGCTGTGCGAGCGCACGTCCCATCTCCGGTCTCGCTGACTGTACCCCTGGCTCTCTTATCATCGGCATTATGAGATATAGTAACTAAATAGTAACGCACAGCCACTTGGAAAAGTAACTGTAATCAGATTACTGGCTGGTAAAAAGTAACAAGTTAGATGACTATTTACTGAAAAAAGTAATCAGATTAGAGTAACTAGTTACTGGCATCACTGTTCATAACGGCAGGGTGTGATACAAGGTGGAGCGAGCTGATGAACTGTTAAACAACATCATAGGAGATCAATGCCATCGGACTCTGCAACCCTTCATTGATTATATAGATACTAGGCAATACATCATCTGTAACTCTAGCTACTCTAGTTTATACCTAATATGAGATGTCTAATAATCACTCTATAACACAGCTTTGTACTATTACTGATATAATGTATTTATAATTTAAACTTGTATTATACTTTGTAAGTGTGTATATGTATGTATGTATGTATGTATGTATGTATGTATGTATGTATGTATGTATGTATGTATGTATGTATGTATGTATGTATGTATGTATGTATGTATGTATGTATGTATGTATGTATGTATGTATGTATGTATGTATGTATGTATGTATGTATGTATGTATGTGTGTGTGTGTGTAATATAACCTATGTTTTTATGAAACTATTTTAACTCTTATCAATTTATGTTAACGTATACAGCACTAATTCTAACAGATGTAAAAAAACAGATCACATGATGTGCTGTCCCGAAACTAACACAGAGATGACACACCATGTGACTTAAACTTAAATACGGTGGGTATACTATACCTAAATATTGCTGCTGTCGGGACAAAACCTCATAACTCCAAAAACCCAACTTTTCAGCAGATGAAAAAAACTAACACAGATTTGAGGGTGAATAGAGTTAGGAGGTTTAGACAGATGATCGGTTTAATGCTTTCCCATTGTTTAAACTTTGTAAAACCCACACACACATATGGAGGATGATCTACGGAGTTGATTTATATAATAAAAAAAAAATTCAAAAAATGGAGTTATGAGGTTTTGTCCCGACAGCAGCGAATATAACCTGAATGGTGGTGTGTAAATATGTCAACGGTGGTAAATATAACCTAATGCTGCTCTGATTAAAGGTGATGTTAAAGTGGTATGTGGTCCAGTTATACTGCTCTGATTAAAGGTTGTGTTAAAGTGGTATGTGGTCCAGTTATGCTGCTCTGATTAAAGGTGATGTTAAAGTGGGATGTGGTCCAGTTATGCTGCTCTGATTAAAGGTCATGTTAAAGTGGGATGTGGTCCAGTTATGCTGCTCTGATTAAAGGTTATGTTAAAGTGGTACAGTATGTGGTCCAGTTATGCTGCTCTGATTACGTAAAGGTCATGTTAAAGTGGGATGTGGTCCAGTTATGCTGCTCTGATTAAAGGTTATGTTAAAGTGGGATGTGGTCCAGTTATGCTGCTCTGATTAATGGTTATGTTAAAGTGGTATGCGGTCCAGTTATGCTGCTCTGATTAAAGGTTATGTTAAAGTGGTGTGTGGTCTAGTTACGCTACTCTGATTAAAGGTCATGTTAAAGTGGTATGTGGTCCAGTTATGCTGCTCTGATTAAATGTTATGTTAAAGTGGTATGTGGTCCAGTTACGCTGCTCTGATTAAAGGTTATGTTAAAGTGGTATGTGGTCCAGTTATGCTGCTCTGATTAAATGTTATGTTAAAGTGGTATGTGGTCCAGTTATGCTGCTCTGATTAAAGGTTATGTTAAAGTGGTATGTGGTCCAGTTATGCTGCTCTGATTAAATGTTATGTTAAAGTGGTATGTTGTCCAGTTACGCTGCTCTGATTAAAGGTTATGTTAAAGTGGTATTTGGTCCAGTTACGCAGCTCTGATTAAATGTTAGGTTAAAGTGGTATGTTGTCCAGTTACGCTGCTCCGATTAAAGGTGATGTTAAAGTGGTATGTAGTCCAGTTACGCTGCTCTGATTACATCCCGTAGAAGTTAACAGGTTTCAAATGTGAAAAAGTATATCATCTTCATAAATTTTTTATTTTATACTGCGTTTTCTATGCAAACATATTTTTCTTCAAAGTAACTAGTAACTGATGGATTCAGATACGCGTAGTGGAGTAAAACGTACAACATTTCCCTTGAAATGTAATGGAGTAAAAAAGTATAAAGTTCCCTAAAATGAAAATACTCACATGAAGTACAAGTAACTCGAAACGGGTACACAACTTGAGTACAAATACTTAGTTACTTTCCACCACTGCCTTTATAATGTATTATAAAGTCACTGTGCAATATTGGATGCCGTCTTTCATGTTTTGCAAAATCTCCATATCCAGTTAGAGCTGCATTAGGCAGCTTCTGGGAGATGAGCGTGAGTGAGTTCACCTGCCCGGCAGCAATAGAGCGGAGCTCTGCATCACTGTTGAAGCCAACACCAGAGCAACACAGGTCTTCCACAGACACCCTGAGCAACACAGGTCTTCCACAGACACCCAGAGCAACACAGGTCTTCCACAGACTCCCAGAGCAACACAGGTCTTCCACAGACTCCCAGAGCAACACAGGTCTTCCACAGACACCCAGAGCAACACAGGTCTTCCACAGACTCCCAGAGCAACACAGGTCTTCCACAGACTCCCAGAGCAACACAGGTCTTCCACAGACTCCCAGAGCAACACAGGTATTCCACAGACTCCCAGAGCAACACAGGTCTTCCACAGACTCCCAGAGCAACACAGGTCTTCCACAGACTCCCAGAGCAACACAGGTCTTCCACAGACTCCCAGAGCAACACAGGTCTTCCACAGACTCCCAGAGCAACACAGGTCTTCCACAGACTCCCAGAGCAACACAGGTCTTCCACAGACACCCAGAGCAACACAGGTCTTCCACAGACTCCCAGAGCAACACAGGTCTTCCACAGACTCCCAGAGCAACACAGGTCTTCCACAGACTCCCAGAGCAACACAGGTCTTCCACAGACTCCCAGGGGCACTGGCGGCTTTAAACTGCATTCAAAACCACACCTGGCCCAAACATGTGATTGGTTATCGATGAAGGACGCTGGTGTTTTTGGCCATATATATAATATATATGGTTCTATTTTTTTTTACACCACTGGGCCACATGCCACTTTTACACAACCTATGGATACACAAACGTCATGTAGAATGTGTACTTTTACTGTGGATACTTAAGTACACGCAATAGCAAACACTTCTCTACATTTACTTAAGTAGAACTTAAAGGGGAACTATCTTACTATCTCCCCCTCGATAGATGCCTTCAAATCGAGGCTCAAAACCCACTTCTACCTACTAGCCTTTCCCGTTCACTGACTCATGCCCTGTTTTTCTATGTGTTTGCCTGTGTGCCCTCCCATAAAACGGAGTGTGATTGTTGTCTATATGTATCTTGTGTATCTACCCTCTGTACAGCACTTTGGTTGACACGCGTCATGTGAAATGTGCTTTATAAATCAATTTGATTGATTGATTGATTGATTACTATTTCTTTCACTATTTGGGCACTTTTACACAATTCCTGTGAGTTTATGGAACACCTCTGTAATTATTTTATTTTTTTATTTCATTGTTTTGTATTTCTAATCAAGTACTCAAAAACAGCATTTTTCTACCTCAAGATCCCGTTTGAGTCTCGCCCGCAGCAGATTATCATGCAGCTGAGTCTCTCTGACATCACAAATCAGCACATGTTCAGATGACTCAGTTCAGTGAGGGTGAATATTGTGAGAGGAGAATTGGAAGAATGCGCCAATATGAGAATTAGAGACATATATCATATTAATATAAGTCCACATAGCTAGGAAACAATGCCAAACACTGAAAAAGGCCATTCATAAGATAGTTTCCCTTTAATGGAGGACTTTTACTTTTACCAGTGTACTCATTTATCTGACTATTGCTACTTTCAAGGAGGACAGTAAGAAGGTTAGAGTTGTTATTATTATATTTTTTTTAATTTCAGATATTGATTGAAGAAGTGTGTTTTTCTAGTAGATGGCGAAAGATCGCTGTCGTGTTTTCGGCTGCTGTCCTAACTGTCGTGGGAAGTCCGTTCCACCATTGTGGAGCAAGGACTGAGAATAGGCGGCTTCTCCTTGATGACCCTCCCGGAGCTCGGGGTAGAAGAAGTGGGTCTGAGACGGCCAGACGGGCGTAGGGGTCTTGAGGGTGTGTAGTTAGAGACCATCGACCGGACCATTGACCCAATAGGAGGACAGTTTTACGCGACTGGAGGCGGGGCTACTTTCTAAGTGGATGAAAGTATTTCTTCGGATGGCCTTTGTACCGCGTGCGCGCAGGGTGTGTGAGTCGGAGGAGCATGTTAATGTAAATATATAACGTGATGTCTGTGGGTTTCATGGCGTGGGCGTGTAGTATCTGTGAAGTATCGCCCCCTGGGGGACGGGAGGCAGGGAGGCGGCGAGAGGACGGTGCGTTTAGATGCAGAGGAAGCAGCCAGAGACCAAATGAAACCAAACAATGAATATGAATATTATATATTAGTGGCACTGTTCACCGTTACGCAAGAATATCCTTTATTGTATTTACCCACAGGGTGGGTTCTGGGTGTCTGTCTGCTCCTTTTCAGCAACACCCTGCTTCGCACTCTGAACACAGTTCCACACATTCACACCTGGGAGCTGATGTCCAGTACAACCACAGTCTGATACTGTTGACCACTAGGAGCTGCCCAGTACAACCACAGTCTGACGCTGTTGACCGATAGGAGCTGCCCAGTACAACCACAGTCTGACACTGTTGACCACTAGGAGCTGCCCAGTACAACCACAGTCTGACACTGTTGACCACTAGGAGCTGTCCAGTACAACCACAGTCTGACACTGTTGACCACTAGGAGCTGCCCAGTACAACCACAGTCTGACACTGTTGACCACTAGGAGCTGCCCAGTACAACCACAGTCTGACACTGTTGACCACTAGGAGCTGCCCAGTACAACCACAGTCTGACACTGTTGACCACTAGGAGCTGTCCAGTACAACCACAGTCTGACACTGTTGACCACTAGGAGCTGCCCAGTACAACCACAGTCTGACACTGTTGACTGCTAGGAGCTGACCAGTACAACCACAGTCTGACGCTGTTGACCGATAGGAGCTGCCCAGTACAACCACAGTCTGACCACTGTTGACCACTAGGAGCTGCCCAGTACAACCACGGTCTGACACTGTTGACCACTAGGAGCTGCCCAGTACAACCACAGTCTGACACTGTTGACCACTAGGAGCTCTGCTCTCCTCCTCCTCCTCCTCCTCCTCTTCCTCCTCCTCCCTCTCCTCCTCCTCTCCTCCTCCTCCTCCTCCTCCTCCCCTCTCTCCTCTTCCTCCTCCTCCTCTCTCTCCTCCTCCTCTCCTCCTCCTCCCTCTCCACCTCCTCCTCCTCTTCCTCTACCTCTTCCTCCTCCTCCTCCTCCTCCTCCTCCTCCCCCTCTCTCTTCTTCTTCCTCCTCCTCCCTCTCCTGCTCCTCCTCCTCCTCCCTCTCCACCTCCTCTTCCCCCTCCTCCTCCTCCTCTTCCCCCTCCTCCTCCTCCTCCTCCTCCTCCTCCTCCTCCTCCTCCACCTCCTCATCCTCCTCCCTCTCCTCCTCCTCCCTCTCCTCCTCCTCCTCCTCCTCCTATTCCCCCTCCTCTTCCTCCACCTCCTCCACCTCCTCCTCCCCCTCCTCCTCCTCCTCCTCCTCCTCCTCCACCTCCTCCTCCTCCTCCTCCTCTTCCTCCTCCTCCTCTTCCCCTCAGTTGAATGTTAAACATATAGGCAGAACACACACCATCTCTCGTGTGGCTCATGCTATATCAGATGTGCCAATAATAACCGCCTCTCTGTTATCGCGCCGGGAATGTCCGCGTGCACACAGGGGGGGGAGGGGACGCGTGTGTACAGACGGCAAATATATATATATCACCTTTTATTATTGCAACAAT
>NC_140168.1:101430850-101513350 GCF_963971535.1 Notolepis coatsorum | reverse complement strand
CCTCACAGGAGTGGTCGATCCAACGGAGGACGGCCTCGAACACTGTCTCCTCGCTCTTCACGTTCAGGTCATCCCTCTCGATGATGTCCACCAGTTGCTGCGGGGACAGCTCCACAAACTCCTGTGAGACGTGCAACATCTCCTCAAAGTGGCACACGATGCAGAGATGGGCCTTGCGCCTCAGGTCAGGGCAGCAGTAGATGTCCGTGAACCTCCAGATGCCGACACAGTTTTCCAGAGACAGCTGGCCTTCTAGGAAGTCAGAGCACGCTCCTACTATGCCAGTGATGCGAAGCTGGTCTGCAGCCACGAGAAGCTCTTTCACGTTCTCTGCTGTCACCAGCACAAAGCGTGTGTAGGAGTACTCTATGATGAGCTGCATCATACCCGGGGACACCCCAGGGATACTGTAGACTGATTTCTCTGAGTCGCTCCAGCGAGTGAAGAGGGCTCTGTGGGACGCAGAGTATAGAGATATCTGATGAGTAAACAGTAAGCAACATGCTGTCCTGTGTAGTCATATATTTTCACTGTAGAAGTATAGGGTCTTAGCACAGTAGAAGTATAGTATCTTTTTACAGTAGAAGTACAGTATAATATCTGTTTACAGTAGAAGTACAGTATAGTATATGTTTACAGTAGAAGTACAGTATAGTATCTGTTTACAGTAGAAGTACAGTATAGTATATTGTACAGTAGAAGTACAGTATATGATCTGTTTACAGTAGAAGTACAGTATAGTATCTGTTTACAGTAGAAGTACAGTATCGTAAATGTTTACAGTAAACGTGCAGTATAGTATATTTTTTTACAGTAGAAGTACAGTATAGTATCTGTTTACAGTAGAAGTGCAGTATAGTATATTTTACAGTAGAAGTATCGTATAGTATATTTTACAGTAGAAGTACAGTATATTATCTGTTTACAGTATAGTATCTGTTTACAGTAGAAGTGCAGTATAGTATATTTTTACAGTAGAAGTACAGTATAGTATCTGTTTACAGTAGAAGTACAGTATATTATCTGTTTACAGTAGAAGTACAGTATATTATCTTTTTACAGTATAAGTACAGTATAGTATATCTTTACATTAGAAGTACATTATATTATCTGTTTACAGTAGAAGTACAGTATAATATCTGTTTACAGTAGAAGTGCAGTATAGTATCTGTTTACAGTAGACATACAGTATATTATATGTTTACAGTAGAAGTACAGTATCTGTTTACAGTAGAAGTACATTGTAGTATCTGTTTACAGTAGAAGTACAGTATAGTATCTTTTTACAGTAAAAGTACAGTATGGTATCTGTTTACTAACCAAGCTAACCTGAACCAAGCTATCCTGAACCAAGCTAAACTTACCTGAAATAGTCACTGCAGTCACACAGGAGGGCCTTGTGTGCATTCAACTCAGTGCTGTTGACTTTAATAACCACATCACAGAGCCTTCCCTCCAGATGCAGCTCATTAAGGATTGTACAGGACATTGTTTCCTTTACCATGTGGGGATTTTAAATTGTATCTACAGAATATATTCAAGCTTACAGACAAGTAGCCGGAAACAACAAGTGAGATCTTCACTTGTCTTGTGAGATCTGAGAACTTCTGAGAGAATTGTTGAATATATACTGTACACAAATGTTCTAGAATGTTCTATTATGACATCATACTGTGACATCACAAAAGTTCTAGAATGTTCTATTATGAAATCTACTGTGACATCACAAATGTTCTAGAATGTTCTATTATGACATCATACTGTGACATCACAAATGTTCTAGAATGTTTGGTTATGACATCATACTGTGACATCACAAATGTTCTAGAATGTTTGATTGACATCATACTGTGATATCACAAATGTTCGAGAATGTTTGATTATGACATCATACTGTGACATCACAAATGTTCTAGAATATTTGATTATGACATCATACTGTGACATCACGAATGGTCTATTATGACATCATACTGTGACATCACAAATGTTCTAGAATGGTCTATTATGACATCATACTGTGACATCACAAATGTTCTAGAATGTTTGATTATGACATCATACTGTGACATCCAGTTATTATTAACAGTGTTCGTTTTTTCAGTAACGAGTAATCTCGTATTTAATGTTGCCCAGTTGTGGCCTCTTGAGGGGCAATACATATCAAAAGTTCCAAAACATCTATTGTGTTTGTATTTGTATGATCCACTATATAAACATAGTAATTATAATATCTACATACATGGCATTTGATTGGAGGCTAGTCTCACTTTGTCCCACAGCTACATTAAAAGTTTAGATTTGTGTATGTTGTTTATGTAAAACATTTACTTGAAAGTAATGCAATAGTACAGTATAGTATCTTTTTACAGTAGACATACAGTATATTATCTGTTTACAGTAGAAGTACAGTATAGTATCTGTTTACAGTAAAAGTACAGTATGGTATCTGTTTACTAACCAAGCTAACCTGAACCAAGCTATCCTGAACCAAGCTAAACTTACCTGAAATAGTCACTGCAGTCACACAGGAGGGCCTTGTGGGCATTCAACTCAGTGCTGTTGACTTTAATAACCACATCACAGAGCCTTCCCTCCAGATGCAGCTCATTAAGGATTGTACAGGACATTGTTTCCTTTACCATGTGGGGATTTTAAATTGTATCTACAGAATATATTCAAGCTTACAGACAAGTAGCCGGAAACAACAAGTGAGATCTTCACTTTTCTTGTGAGATCTGAGAACTTCTGAGAGAATTGTTGAATATATACTGTACACAAATGTTCTAGAATGTTCTATTATGACATCATACTGTGACATCACAAATGTTCTAGAATGTTCTATTATGAAATCATACTGTGACATCACAAATGTTCTAGAATGTTCTATTATGACATCATACTGTGACATCACAAATGTTCTAGAATGTTTGATTATGACATCATACTGTGATATCACAAATGTTCTAGAATGTTTGATTATGACATCATACTGTGACATCACAAATGTTCTAGAATATTTGATTATGACATCATACTGTGACATCACAAATGTTCTAGAATGGTCTATTATGACATCATACTGTGACATCACAAATGTTCTAGAATGTTTGATTATGACATCATACTGTGACATCCAGTTATTATTAACAGCATTAGTTTTTTCAGTAACGAGTAATCTCGTATTTAATGTTGCCCAGTTGTGGCCTCTTGAGGGGCAATACATATCAAAAGTTCCAAAACATCTATTGTGTTTGTATTTGTATGATCCACTATATAAACATAGTAATTATAATATCTACATACATGGCATTTGATTGGAGGCTAGTCTCACTTTGTCCCACAGCAACATTAAAATAGTTTAGATTTGTGTATGTTGTATGTAAAACATTTACTTGAAAGTAATGCAATAGTACAGTATAGTATCTTTTTACAGTAGACATACAGTATAGTATCTGTTTGCAGTAGAAGTACAATATAGTATCTGTTTACAGTAAAAGTACAGTATGGTATCTGTTTACTAACCAAGCTAACCTGAACCAAGCTAACCTGAACCAAGCTAAACTTACCTGAAATAGTCACTGCAGTCACACAGGAGGGCCTTGTGGGCATTCAACTCAGTGCTGTTGACTTTAATAACCACATCACAGAGCCTTCCCTCCAGACGCAGCTCATTAAGGATTGATTGATTTGATTTGATTTTTATTTAGTACATACAATTTATACAATAGTATAAAAACAAGGGGTACAAGGATAACATGTGAAAGTCTGTCGACTTGTTTCCAACATGGTCCCAAGAAAAATACAATAAATCACAAAGAAAGAGTTAAGATAAAATAGATACAACAAGTAGATAAAATAGACAACACAATTTTCTAAGAGCCTCATTACAGCATGTCATGTTCCTGTTCTTCAAGAGTGGTGGCCAAGCACCCTCTGCAACCTATTGTTGCAGATGTCGCTTCACACCCCTCTTGAAGACAGCAATAGTGGGGGAGTTTTGGATGGCCCTGGGCAGAGTTCCACAGCCGGCAGGCTGTAGACAGAAAGCCATTCTGTGAATAGGAACCCTTTCTAGGCTCATAAACTGAGAGCTGTCCAGACCGTAACTGTCGTCCGTGGACCTGGCCACGCAGGACAATACGAGAGCATAAATATCTGGGGGCAGATCCATTTAACATTTTATACATATGTCCCAGTTTCAGAAAGGAGACCCTCTGCTCCACAGGGAGCCATCCCACCTCATTGAAGTGACATGGCTCAATATGGGTTCGAGGTGGCAGATTTAGGACCAATCGTATGGTCTTATTTTGGCTGGTTTGTAGCCTGTGTTTACATTCCACTGTAACACCACTATACCAGTACGTACTTGCATAGTCATATTGGCTGAGGATCATGCAGTTGGCAAGCAGTTTCATAGTTTCCAGTGATAAGAACCTCTTTTTTCTGTGCAAAAATTTCACCCTTTTTGTCCCTCGCAGCCTTGTCCCTCGCAGCCCCCTCAGCCAATTCGCTATACACCACCTCCCAGTCCAGACCTTCCAATCCCAGATGTTGAACCGCTATCCTAACAATCATCTTCACCATCGCTGTTTTACCCTTAGCCTCTGCCATACCAGTAACTACCCCTGCCACGAAGGCCACAATACCTAATTTCTCCTCCCTTCCCCTCTCTCTTTCCACCTGCTCTACCCTCACTGCCAAATGCCCTCCTTCAACCCCCTGCACCCTTTCTTGGCTACCCTGTCCTGCCCTGCTAACCGCCCCAGCATACGTCAACTTACCCTCCCTTCTCACTCTCCGATCCGCGACCTCCTTCATCATCACCTCGCACCCCCTAAACGCTACACTATGCTCCCCACCACAACTACAGCACTTCGGCTTCACTCCCTCTCCACACTCCCCATATTCATGTTCCCCGCCACACCTAGCGCACCTCAGCCCCTTCCTACACGTGGTAGCTATATGGCCAAACTCCTGGCACCTATAGCACCTAAGAGGATCATGAACATATTCCCTAACCCTATACATCCTATGCCCCACAAACACCTCCCTAGGAACAACCCCACCCTCAAGCGTAATCACTACCGTCCCCGTCACTGCCCTCTCCGCTCCCCTCTTCATCCTTTCTGCACTCTTAACTATGCCATTACGCCCGTCCTCCTTTAGCTCTTCCACCAGCTGCTCTACTGTAACCTCGACCGGTACCCCAGCTATCACCCCCTTACACCCCCCCCCCTCTTCTCCCCTACTCTCGCCACCTTACTTATACCCACCCCCCCAATGCCCCGCATCGTCCTAGCCACCTCCACCTGCCCCTCACTACCACACCCTACGGCCAGATTCCCATCCCACAAAACGTTCACGTACTTTATCTCTCCTAGTCGCGCGGCAATGAGTTTGGGCCACTCGAGCCTACCTACCTTCCCCTCACCCCTCTCCCCCTCAAGCCTGACCACTATATGGATCACTTCCTCTTTTGCCACATCTTTTCCAGCACCCTCGTCTCCCGGCCCACTTGAGCTATCGTCCCCCACTTTCTTCCTCTTCCCCCCTTCTCCCCCCCTCTCCTCCCCCCTACTCTCACCCTTGCCCTGACTATCCCCATCGCTGTCGTTCCTCTCCGTCCGCTTCTTCCTCTTCTTCCCCACCATTTCCCACCCCTCCTCCTCCCTCTCTTCTTTCTCACTCTCCTCCCCACTGTACTCCGACCCCTCGCCCTTCCACTGATCGCGAATATCGGTCGTTCTGGAAATTCGTAGCTCCATTTGCCGTTCTTCCTCTTCCTTCTTCTTCTTCTTTACAGCTTGTTCTTCTCTCCTCTCATCCCCTTTGCCACAGCAAGACTGTGGGCAAGGCTTGGCCACCGTTCCACAGCAAACGTACTTTCCCATGTCGCTCTTGTTGAATTGTTGAATATATGAGAGAATTATTGAATATATACTGTACACAAATGTTCTAGAATGTTCTATTATGACATCATACTGTGACATCACAAATGTTCTAGAATGTTTCTATCATACTGTGACATCACAAATGTTCTAGAATGTTTGATTATGACATCATACTGTGACATCACAAATGTTCTAGAGTGTTTGGTTATGACACCATACTGTGACATCACAAATGTTCTAGAATGTTTGATTATGACATCATACTGTGATATCACAAATTGTCTAGAATGTTTGATTATGACATCATACTGTGACATCACAAATGGTCTAGAATGTTTGATTATGACATCATACTGTGACATCCAGTTATTATTAACAGCCTTACTAACGGTGTAAGTTTTTTCAGTAACGAGTAATCTCGTATTTAATGTTGCCCAGTTGTGGCCTCTTGAGGGGCAATACATATCAATAGTTCCAAAACATCTATTGTGTTTGTATTTGTATGATCCACTATATAAACATAGTAATTATAATATCTACATACATGGCATTTGATTGGAGGCTAGTCTCACTTTGTCCCACAGCAACATTAAAATAGTTTAGATTTGTGTATGTTGTTTATGTAAAACATTTACTTGAAAGTAATGCAATAGTTACTTTCTGAAGTAACTAGTTACTTTTATAATTTGTAACTGAGTAAGTAATTTAGTAACTTTTTGGAAGAAGTAACTAGTAACTGTAATTAGTTACTTTTTAAAAGTAACTTGCCCAACACTGGTGACATCACAACGGAACATGTTTGAGTTCCATTTGAATAGTTTAAATAATATGTTGACATTAAAAAAGAACAAATAAAATGATAAAAAAACGACATGAAACAATGATACAAATTATAATAAAATATTTAAGTAAAATGTATAGAAATAAAGAAAAATAAGACAATGAAATAAAGATAATAATTCATTTAAAAGCTATTTTAAAAAGGTAAGTTTTGAGCAGTGCCAACCGAGTCTGCTGTCCTAACAGACTTGGGGTCTGTAGGGTAAGCACTTATTCCCTCCGCCCTGAACATTTATGGAGATGTATGGGCATTTTAAGTCAGTGATAAAAGTGTCTTTCAAGGATAAGTGAGCTCCTGCACTGATTATTATAGTTCAATATTCAATATTTGATCACCAAAACCCCCCAAAAAGCATAAAAAGGCCCCTCCCGCCCAAAAAAGAACCCCCAAAAATAGCACAGGCGCAGTGCTGTTTTCCGCCTTTGAGCACTTGCCCCTCTAAAGTCCTGTGCACGTCCCTGGACTTAACATTGTGCTTAACATTTTTTAAATAAACATTATTTTTTTAAATGGCTAAAAGTGATTTTGTAATTTTGCAACCGTGGGTCGGTACTTTTAACCCTGTGAGGCCCAAATAAAAAATACATTAGTAACTTCAGAGGCCAGAGGGTGAGACCTATAAACACATGAAGGTTGCCGTGACTGAAAAAAAAGGTTGAGAAACGCTCTTTGTGGTACCACAGTGATTTTTGTGGCTCTTAGTCTCTGACTGGTTGGCCACCCCTGCACTAGTGTATACCTCTGTGTTGCTGAAGAAATTATGACAGACATAGTTTATATCTAGTCTTGCTTAGGTGGTAGTTGTTTCTGTGTGTGTGTTGCATGATGTCTCATTCACCAAGGACGTACAACAAAAAGGGCTTTCTCTTAGGGCCATTTGAGACCTTTTGGGCCGATTTTGGGATTCACCACCCATCCCAATAAAACATATATAATTAATATTATATTATAATATATTGTATATATTCATCTCAAATGGCCCTAAGACATTTACATTTACATTTAGTCATTTAGCTGAACGCTTTTATCCAAAGCGACTTACAAGTTCTGTACGACAAGTCATCAGGAAGGGCACAACTCTATCAGCTGAGTAACAATGTTCATCAAGGTGT
Organism: Notolepis coatsorum; assembly: GCF_963971535.1. Lineage (NCBI taxonomy): Eukaryota > Metazoa > Chordata > Actinopteri > Aulopiformes > Paralepididae > Notolepis > Notolepis coatsorum. The sequence goes on along the minus strand of NC_140168.1, from coordinate 101,505,503 downwards.
TGAGTGCTACAGTGTAGGTTAGTTTATTAGGACAAGTGCATGACGGTAAGGTTAGTTAGGGTTCGATTTATTTATTAGAATTTTTTTTCAGATAATGGTTGAAGAAGTGTGTCTTTAGTCGACTGCGAAAGATTGGACGGGATTCGGCTGTCCTAACTGGGGTGGGTAGTTCATTCCACCATTGTGGGGCAAGGACTGAGAATAGGCGACTTCTCTCGGAGCTCAGATAGGAGTGGAAAGAGAAAGCCCTTTTTGTCGTAAGTCCATTGGAGAATGAGACCCCCTGTCTTGTGCTGCTAAGATAATAAATAATAACCTTGTCTTGTGTTGCTTAGAACAGTGGTTCTCAAACTGTGGTAGACCTGTACGGCAGTGGAGGCTGCTGACCAAATTTTTAGGTGAAGCACAAATTATTATATTATATTATATATTAAATTATATTTTTAAAACATCCCCCACTGTGTGTCAGTGGTCAGTGGACACAGATGAAAACATATTAACATTAGGTGACAGCGCACCTGACCAGATGAAATCATATTAGGTGACAGCCCACCTGACCAGATCAAAACATATTAAGTGACAGCGCACCTGATCAGATCAAAACATTTTAGGTGACAGCGCACCTGATCAGATCAAAACATTTTAGGTGACAGCGCACCTGACCAGATCAAAACATATTAGGTGAAGGTGACAAGGAAGCCACAGACTCATACCCCCCCGACACTCAACTAACCGCCTCGGACAGTCCTTCATACCAGTGGCCATCAGGCTCCACAACAGTGGGCAGCAACTGCTGCCAGACATCGACCTGGGACTTATAGGAACCCAAGGAGGACAACTTACACTACCTTAGGCATACTGCACCTTATGTGGATACTGTGATACTGTGAATAATGAATAATGTATATTTCAGTTAGTTAGATAGTAAATTATAACACTACCTTATGCATACTGCACCTTATGTGACACTGTGAAAATATATTTCAGTTAGTTAGATAGTAAATTATATTGACCTATTTGTTTACACTGCTTGTGTTGTTTTCACTACCTGTACCCCCCCCCCCTTCCCCCATGCTGCTATGATGCCTGAATTTCCCCAAGGGGATCAATAAAGGAATATCTTATCTTATCTTAAAAGGAAAGATGAAATTCCCTACCTGGGTTCCATCCTATAGAGGCAAATCATTCCTGTGACAAAATGGGATCCAATGTAATAAAACTAAGTCAACCAACGAACTAGATTCCTGTACCGGATCTCCTCTCTGGTAAACAAGAATACCTTGAAGACTCTAACAGGAGCACTCATTCAAGGGTACTACGACTATGCTTGCACCTCATGGTACCAAAGCACCTCAAAGGCACTAAAAACAAGATTACAAACATCACAAAACAAACTGGTCAGACTACTGCTTGACCTTACTCCTAAAACCCACCTCACCCCTGCCCACTTTGACAACCTAGGATGGCTTAGAGAGTAGACGACAGAGTACAGCAACTTGCAATGGGCCTGGTCTACAAGATACACTACACCACTAAGATACCCATGTGCATGTCGGAATACTTCCCAAAGGTCAGTGAATACCACGACCACAACACCAGAGGGAGTTCAGGGAGTCAGGTAAGGACTCTATGTTATCAGTGTTAGGATAATCAGAGTAAGTTTGATGAAGTTATAAGCTGTTTTGTGAAATGTCTTCTTTCGGTTTCACTGTAAAAGTCCATGAGGAAATCAACGGGGCGATTATCCGTGCGCGGCTCGAATGTGCTTGCGTGCACGTATAATATTGATCATCTAGCGTTTATTTGAAAACGATTCATAAAAAGGCAGACGAATATCAACGTTGTGGAATATTCCAGTAAAAGGCGATTTTCATAGAATGCTCCAGAATGGGCTGTTTTTTATCTGAAAACGGGTGCTTTTCTAAATGCTCTGAAACGGAAATGCCGCGATAAAAAAACAATCTGCCTTGACAGCACTGACTGGAAAATAGTCTTTGATAATGCGATGGGCAGATTAGTTGAGCTTATAGGACTAGATATTACAATCCCTTAGATAATCAGCACTTTTTTTGAATGGGGTAGTGGTAAAAGCTTCACTGGGGTCTTCAGGTGGGCACCCTCCTTCATTGGTGTTTCGTTGACAGGCCCACGACACCTCCGAAGGGCTCAACGGCAACACCTGGCGTCCCAGGTGTGCCCCCCTCTGCTTTTACCCCTCGATGATCATTTTGCAGCCCAGTTGGGGTCCTTTCTCTTAATCCATAGCCATCTGCTGCTTCGTTCGGCAGCCTCTGACAGTGTTTTGACAGCTTGTCGGAATGCCTGTCCTCGCACTCCCATCCCCTTAAGAAGCTTGGTTGTGGACATGGCAACAAATCCTCTAGAACCAACCTCCACCGGAAGCACCTGGGCACGCCAGCCGCGTTGTTCTGCCTCGGCTGCTATGTCGGAGTACTTCAGTCGTTTACGTTCATATGCTTCACCAACTGCAGCCTCCCATGGTACAGTTAGTTCCACAATGAATACAGACTTCTGGGAGGTTGACCACAAGACCAGGTCCGGCCTGAGGTTAGTTGTAATTATCTCAGGCGGAAAGATTAGTTTCTGGTCCATGTCAACCTGCATTCTCCAATCCCGGGCAGTGTCCAGGAGGGTTGCCTCCACTCTTGCAGATGGCTTTGCTGGGAGCTGTCCTGCTCTTACAAAAGAAGTGGTGTTTGAGTGTCTAGGCATTGGGGGAGGGAGGGCATTGTTGGTAGTTCTCCTTCCTTCCAGGGTGATTGCCAGTTGTCTTAGGACCTGGTTGTGTCTCCAGGTGTAGCGCCCTTGGGACAAACTGGTTTTGCAGCCGGTGAGGATGTGCCTCAGTGTTGCGGGGGTTTTGCAAAGCGCACAAGAAGGATCTTCTCCAAACCACTGGTTTAGGTTCTTGGGCATGGGGAGAACATCATAGGTGGCTCTGATGATGAAGCTGATTTGGCTTCCTTCCATCTCCCAAAGATCCTTCCATGTGAGCTTACGATGCTCCAGGTTTTCCCAGCTAGTCCATTGGCCCTGTTTGGACTGTGAGACTGCCTTTGCGCATCTGTCTGCCTCCTCTTGTTGCCGAACCTGAGCCACCACCAGCTTTCTCCTCTGGGTTGATGTTGCCTTGTGCCATGTGGGTCGACTTGTCCCAAGTCCAAACCCACCTCTTCCATGCTGCACCTGTCCTACAATGTCTCCATGCCTGAGAGCAGATTTTGCTTGCTGTACGGCCTCAGATGGGATCCATTTCCTCCCAGTTGCCAGTCTGGGAGCAGCCGCTCGGATCACTTCATCTTGAGACTCGGTCAGGGTCACGTTCAGCCTCACTTTGGTGCATTTAAACTCCTCTATGAGGCTAGAGACAGGCAATTCCAGGGCCCCGTGTCCATACAAGCCGATGTTGCTGAGGCAACGCGGGAGGCCAAGCCACTTCTTGATGTATGAACTGACTGTCCTCTCCAGCTTCTCGACTTTGGTCATGGGGATCTCGTAGACCGTTAGAGGCCACATCAGGCGGGGGAGCAATCCAAACTGCAGGCACCAGAGTTTCAGCTTTCCAGGGAGCAAGGTCTTGTCTATGCTGACAAGGCCTTTGATGGTTTCTTCCCTCAGCTGCTCACTCTGGTCTGAGTCTTTGAGGCTCGCGTTGTACCATCGCCCTAGGCTCTTGACTGGCAGTTCTGACACCAAAGGAATGGGTGTATCCTTAATGTGGAACCTCTGGTCCACAAGTTTTCCTTTGACGATGGATATGCTCCTGGATTTGCTGGGTTTGAACTTCATCCGTGCCCATGTCATGTTGGCATGAAGCTTTCCCAGCAGACGTTTGGTGCATGCTATGGTTGAGGTCAAGGTGGTCATGTCATCCATGTAGGCGCGAATAGGAGATAGACGCTGTCCAGATTGCAGACGTTCTCCTCCCACAACCCACTTGGAAGCAAGAATGACCACTTCCATTGCCATGGTGAAGGCTAGTGGGGAGATGGTACATCCAGCCATTATTCCCACTTCCAAAGATTGCCATGATGTTGTGTATTCTGTTGTTTTGATACAGAATTGCAGATCTTGGAAGTAATTTCTCACCAGGTTTGTGATGGTATTTGAGATGTGGAAGAAGTTGAAGGCTGTCCAGATGAGAGAATGGGGGACGGATCCAAAAGCGTTGGCTAGGTCCAGGAATAAGACGTGCAGGTCTCTTCCTTCCCTTTTGGCAGATTGGATTTGGTGCCATATCATGCTTGTATGTTCCAAGCATCCTGAGAAACCAGGAATGCCGGCCTTCTGCACAGATGTGTCAATCAAGTTGTTTTGCTTCAGGTATGTTGTCATCCTTTTAGCAACAATGCTAAAGAAGACCTTCCCTTCAACATTCAGCAGGTTGATCTGCCGGAATTGATCGATGTTTGAGGCATCCTTCTCCTTGGGGATTACTACTCCCCCTGCTCTTCGCCACGCTTTTGGGATGGTTTGCTTTGTCCACATCACCTTCATTTGCCTCCACAGATAGCGTAAGATATTTGGGGAGTTTTTATACAGCCGGTATGGAACTCCATTTGGTCCTGGAGCTGAAGCTGCCCTTGCCTTCCTCACTGCTTCCTCAACCTCCCTCCACCTTGGAGGACAGTCATCCAACTGGTGTTCTGGTTGAGGAATTGGTGGCATGTCTGTTGGTAGTTCCCTCTGTTCATATCTTTTGCTGTGTGAGTTGTTTTCAGATGGTCCTCAAACTCCCTCTTTGGCACCTTAAGTGACCCGCTCTTTTCCTTTGTGAAGAGTCCTTTCACAAATCTGAAGGGATCCTTGTAGAAGGATGTTCTCGCTCTTTCCTTCCTCTTGCGTCCTCCAATGAGGCTCTCTTCCATTGCTTCCTCAAGTCCCTTCTCTCTTTGACAAGGCGCTGGATTTCTTGCTGCCTTCTGGACTTGGGAGGGGTTGTTGGTGTCATGTCCTTCTTTCCTGTCTCTTTTGTTCCGAACCTTTCTGCTCCATAGAAGTAGATCAGATCGCCCATTTTATCCAGTTTCTTTTCCACTGTTCCTTTGATTCCGTCCAGGATTTTGATCAAGTCTGCATCGATTGTCGCCCACTCTTTCTTGCTGCTGGACTTTGGCCACTTCACATGAGGTCTGTGGCCTTGCATGTTCTTCTCCAAAGAAGGTTGCAAGTGACTTGGTTCCAAGTTCTCTGATGTGCTTGACTTACTTTCAGCCACTGGGGTACTGATGCTCGGTGGACTGTGGGTTAAATCCTGCCGCTGAGCTTCACTCGCCTGACTTGACCTTTCTCTCAGAAGATAATGGTCAATGCGAGGTCCCGGCCTCACTTTCTTCAAGCACTTCATCCGGCCTTGATGTATTCGTAGGCCTCTGATGGATGTTACCTTGGACCAGCCACAGCTACATACTCTGTGCTCCTGTCCTTCAGTTGATGTGCCGATTATCTGGTTCGTCGTCATGTTCATTCCAGGGTCAGTTACCGGGTGGTCAGCCGATGAGTCATCTTCCGCCCCCGCTCTCGCAGACTCTAGGGGTGTTTTTCTCTTTAAACTTTTCGTAGCAATGAGGGGTGGCTTTTGTGCACTTAATTAAGTGACGGAGCCTGCCATCATGGATAGCTAGTCCATGACAGCCCCGTTGGGGTCTTTCCTTCCTGTCAGCTGTCTTTCCAAGCAGTCACATGGTCTTTCCCTTGTTGTCAGCTGCACTTTCACAGCAGTCACTGGATTTCTCCAGCTTATCAGTTGAGCTTATAGGACTAGATATTACAATCCCTTAGATAATCAGCACTTTTTTTGAATGGGGTAGTGGTAAAAGCTTCACTGGGGTCTTCAGGTGGGCACCCTCCTTCATTGGTGTTTCGTTGACAGGCTCACGACACCTCCGAAGGGCTCAACGGCAACACCTGGCGTCCCAGGTGTGCCCCCCTCTGCTTTTACCCCTCGATGATCATTTTGCAGCCCAGTTGGGGTCCTTTCTCTTAATCCATAGCCATCTGCTGCTTCGTTCGGCAGCCTCTGACAGTGTTTTGACAGCTTGTCGGAATGCCTGTCCTCGCACTCCCATCCCCTTAAGAAGCTTGGTTGTGGACATGGCAACAAATCCTCTAGAATCCTTTAGACACATAGCCATAATTTAAAACATAGATTAGGCGATATTAACGTTAACAATTGCGCCGATGGTGGCATTCAGCCGGTAAAAAGGAAAACCCGGCGTGGCGCTCAATGTGTTAATGAAATAAACACAAAAAAGTGCAACAAAAGTGCAACTAGGGCTAAAAACCCAATGAAATAAAATAATAATATATAATATAATGCTTCTTAGCAGATTTCTTAGCTTAACATAACAGACCTAAGTTTGGGGGAACTAATGGGATAACTGGGGTTGCAACAAAAGTGCAACTAGGGCTAAAAACCCAATGAAATAAAATAATAATAATAAATAATTTTTCTTCTTAGCAGACTTCTTAGCTTAACACAACAGACCGACAGTAAGTTTGGGGGAACTAATGGGATAACTGGGGTTGCAACAAAAGTGCAACTAGGGCTAAAAACCCAATGAAATAAAATAATAATATTAATAATAAATAATATATCCTTCTTAGCAGACTTCTTAGCTTAACATCCCAGGGAACTAATGGGATAACTGGGGATGTTGTTTGCTCCTGACAAGAGTCTCAAAGTCTGGGGTGATGGTAGACAAAGCAACTCGGAGGTCATGCTCACTGTCCAATCAGTTCCTCTGCTTTGTCTTCAGCTGGACCAGAGCTGAGAAGCCACTTTCACAAAGATAGATAGTAAAAAAAATATATTATAAAAAAAAAAAAAAAAAAGTACACATCCCACTCAAAATGGCCCACCAGTTGAGAAACACTGGCTTAGATAATAGATAGTAACCCTGTCTTGTGTTGCTTAGATAATAGATAAAACCTATAACCCTGTGTTGTGTTACTTAGATAATATATAACACATAACCCTGTGTTGTGTTACTAAGATAATATATAACAAATAACCCTGTGTTGTGTTACTAAGATAATATATAACACATATAACCCTGTGTTGTGTTACTAAGGTAATATATGACCTTAATAACAATACAATGCCAAGTGAAAGCCATTCATGGTCATACTGTTTTCATGCATCCCCCCCCCTTCAAGTGAATAAACACATACATACTGTAACTGTGCCTTGTGTGTCTCTATGATGATGCCACATACAATGACAAGTGGAAACTACTCTATATGGGCATAGTGTTCAGCACTGGGCCTAGTTAGTTTAAATTGTGGCTGTGTCGCCCTCTAGAGGGGAGTGGAGGGTGTTGCAGCTGGTTTCCCCAGCAGAGCTGAGCTGTTGCACAGCCCAAGGGCATCTGGAGATCAGAGCCACTAGCTGGTTGTACTCGAGTGTTTACGTTCCTCTGTTCTCCTCCGTCTCTGTCACTAGACATGACACACGTCACATGTTTCTGACATGGATCCTGTTCCAAATGTGTATTTCATAACCAGTGATGCCACAGATTACTTGTAAAAATAATCTGATTACTGATTACTGATTACTCCTTTAAAAAGTTATCTAGTTACTTTACTGATTACTTGATTATCAAAGTAGGTTACGAAGTCGTCGTCGTCCCCACTGCTGCTGCCACAACATAAGAATGACAACAGTTTTTATTTTATTTTTTATAATGCTTTATTGAAAGTGCATAATGTCATAAATCATGATTGGCTGCTCATTGGCTGTGCGAGCGCACGTCCCATCTCCGGTCTCGCTGACTGTACCCTTGGCTCTCTTATCATCGGCATTATGAGATATAGTAACTAAATAGTAACGCACAGCCACTTGGAAAAGTAACTGTAATCAGATTACTGGCTGGTAAAAAGTAACAAGTTAGATGACTATTTACTGAAAAAAGTAATCAGATTAGAGTAACTAGTTACTGGCATCACTGTTCATAACGGCAGGGTGTGATACAAGGTGGAGCGAGCTGATGAACTGTTAAACAACATCATAGGAGATCAATGCCATCGGACTCTGCAACCCTTCATTGATTATATAGATACTAGGCAATACATCATCTGTAACTCTAGCTACTCTAGTTTATACCTAATATGAGATGTCTAATAATCACTCTATAACACAGCTTTGTACTATTACTGATATATTGTATTTATAATTTAAACTTGTATTATACTTTGTAAGTGTGTGTGTGTGTGTGTGTGTGTGTGTGTGTGTGTGTGTGTGTGTGTGTGTGTGTGTGTGTGTGTGTGTAATATAATCTATGTTTTTATGAAACTCTTTTAACTCTTATCAATTTATGTTAACGTATACAGCACTAATTCTTTGTGAAATGAAAGATGCAAATACACAGATGTAAAAAAAACAGATCACATGATGTGCTGTCCCGAAACGAACACAGATATGACACACCATGTGACTTAAACTTAAATACGGTGGGTATAATATACCTAAATATATAACCTGAATGGTTGGTGTGTAAATATGTCAACGGTGCTAAATATATAACCTAATGCTGCTCTGATTAAAGGTGATGTTAAAGTGGTATGTGGTCCAGTTACGCTGCTCTGATTAAAGGTGATGTTAAAGTGGTATGTGGTCCAGTTATGCTGCTCTGATTAAAGGTTATGTTAAAGTGGTATGTGGTCCAGTTATGCTGCTCTGATTAAAGGTTATGTTAAAGTGGTATGTGGTCCAGTTATGCTGCTCTGATTAAAGGTGATGTTAAAGTGGTATGTGGTCCAGTTATGCTGCTCTGATTAAAGGTCATGTTAAAGTGGTATGTGGTCCAGTTATGCTGCTCTGATTAAAGGTTATGTTAAAGTGGTATGTGGTCCAGTTATGGTGCCCTGATTAAAGGTGATGTTAAAGTGGTATGTGGTCCAGTTATGCCGCTCTGATTAAAGGTGATGTTAAAGTGGTATGTGGTCCAGTTATGCCGCTCTGATTAAAGGTTATGTTAAAGTGGTATGTGGTCCAGTTATGCTGCTCTGGTTAAAGGTGATGTTAAAGTGGTATGTGGTCCAGTTATGCTGCTCTGATTAAAGGTTGTGTTAAAGTGGTATGTGGTCCAGTTATGCTGCTCTGATTAAAGGTTATGTTAAAGTGGTATGTGGTCCAGTTATGCTGCTCTGATTAAAGGTTATGTTAAAGTGGTATGTGGTCCAGTTGCGCTGCTCTGATTATAGGTTATGTTAAAGTGGTATGTGGTCCAGTTATGCTGCTCTGATTAAAGGTGATGTTAAAGTGGTATGTGGTCCAGTTATGCTGCTCTGATTAAAGGTTGTGTTAAAGTGGTGTGTGGTCCAGTTACGCTGCACTGATTAAAGGTTATGTTAAAGTGGTATGTGGTCCAGTTACGCTGCACTGATTACATCCCGTTGAAGTTAACAGGCTTCAAATGTGAAAAAGTATATCATCTTCATACATTTTTTTATTTTCTATGCAAACATATTTTTCTTCAAAATAGCTAGTAACTGATGGATTCAGATACATGTAGTGGAGTAAAACGTACAACATTTCCCTTGAAATGTAATAGAGTAAAAAAGTATAAAGTTCCCTAAAATGAAAATACTCACATGAAGTGCAAGTAACTCGAAACTGGTACACAACTTGAGTACAAATACTTAGTTACTTTCCACCACTGCCTTTATAATGTATTATAAAGTCACTGTGCAGTATTGGATGCGTCTTTCATGTTTTGCAAAAGCTCCATATCCAGTTAGAGCTGCATGAGGCAGCTTCTGGGAGATGAGCGTGAGTGAGTTCACCTGCCCGGCAGCAATAGAGCGGAGCTCTGCATCACTGTTGAAGCCAACACCAGAGCAACACAGGTCTTCCACAGACTCCCAGAGCAACACAGGTCTTCCACAGACTCCCAGAGCAACACAGGTCTTCCACAGACTCCCAGAGCAACACAGGTCTTCCACAGACTCCCAGAGCAACACAGGTCTTCCACAGACTCCCAGAGCAACACAGGTCTTCCACAGACTCCCAGAGCAACTCAGGTCTTCCACAGACTCCCAGAGCAACACAGGTCTTCCACAGACTCCCAGAGCAACACAGGTCTTCCACAGACTCCCAGAGCAACCCAGGTCTTCCACAGATTCCCAGAGCAACACAGGTCTTCCACAGACTCCCAGAGCAACACAGGTCTTCAACAGACTCCCAGAGCAACACAGGTCTTCCACAGACTCCCAGAGCAACACAGGTCTTCCACAGACTCCCAGAGCAACACAGGTCTTCCACAGACTCCCAGAGCAACACAGGTCTTCCACAGACTCCCAGAGCAACACAGGTCTTCCACAGACTCCCAGAGCAACACAGGTGTTCCACAGACTCCCAGAGCAACACAGGTCTTCCACAGACTCCCAGAGCAACACAGGTCTTCCACAGACTCCCAGAGCAACACAGGTCTTCCACAGACTCCCAGAGCAACACAGGTCTTCCACAGACTCCCAGAGTAACCCAGGTCTTCCACAGACTCCCAGAGCAACACAGGTCTTCCACAAACTCCCAGAGCAACACAGGTCTTCCACAGACTCCCAGAGCAACACAGGTCTTCCACAGACTCCCAGAGCAACACAGGTCTTCCACAGACTCCCAGAGCAACACAGGTCTTCCACAGACTCCCAGAGTAACCCAGGTCTTCCACAGACTCCCAGAGCAACACAGGTCTTCCACAGACTCCCAGAGCAACACAGGTCTTCCACAGACTCCCAGAGCAACACAGGTCTTCCACAGACTCCCAGAGCAACACAGGTCTTCCACAGACACCCAGAGCAACACAGGTCTTCCACAGACACCCAGAGCAACACAGGTCTTCCACAGACTCCCAGAGCAACACAGGTCTTCCACAGACTCCCAGAGCAACACAGGTCTTCCACAGACTCCCAGAGCAACACAGGTCTTCCACACACTCCCAGAGCAACACAGGTCTTCCACAGACTCCCAGAGCAACACAGGTCTTCCACAGACTCCCAGGGGCACTGGCTGCTTTAAACTGCATTCAAAACCACACCTGGCCCAAACATGTGATTGGTTATCGATGAAGGACGCTGGTGTTTTTGGCCATATATATAATATATATGGTTCTATTTTTTTTACACCACTGGGCCACATGCCACTTTTACACAACCTATGGATACACAAACGTCATGTAGAATGTGTACTTTTACTTTAGATACTTAAGTACACGCAATAGCAAACACTTCTCTACATTTACTTAAGTAGAACTTAAAGGGGAACTATCTTACTATCTCCCCCTCGATAGATGCCTTCAAATCGAGGCTCAAAACCCACTTCTACCTACTAGCCTTTCCCGTTCACTGACTCATGCCCTGTTTTTCTATGTGTTTGCCTGTGTGCCCTCCCATAAAACGGAGTGTGATTGTTGTCTATATGTATCTTGTGTATCTACCCTCTGTACAGCACTTTGGTTGACACGCGTCATGTGAAATGTGCTTTATAAATCAATTTGATTGATTGATTGATTGATTGATTACTATTTCTTTCACTATTTGGGCACTTTTACACAATTCCTGTGAGTTTATGGAACACCTCTGTTTTTTTTTTTTTTTTTTATTTCATTGTTTTGTATTTCTAATCAAGTACTCAAAAACAGCATTTTTCTACCTCAAGATCCCGTTTGAGTCTCGCCCGCAGCAGATTATCATGCAGCTGAGTCTCTCTGACATCACAAATCAGCACATGTTCAGATGACTCAGTTCAGTGAGGGTGAATATTGTGAGAGGAGAATTGGAAGAATGCGCCAATATGAGAAGTAGAGACATATATCATATTAATATAAGTCCACATAGCTAGGAAACAATGCCAAACACTGAAAAAGGCCATTTATAAGATAGTTTCCCTTTAATGGAGGACTTTTACTTTTACCAGTGTACTCATTTATCTGACTATTGCTACTTTCAAGGAGGACAGTAAGAAGGTTAGAGTTGTTATTATTATTATTTTTATAATTTCAGATATTGATTGAAGAAGTGTGTTTTTCTAGTCGATGGCGAAAGATCGCTGTCGTGTTTTCGGCTGCTGTCCTAACTGTCGTGGGAAGTCCGTTCCACCATTGTGGAGCAAGGACTGAGAATAGGCGGCTTCTCCTTGATGACCCTCCCGGAGCTCGGGGTAGAAGAAGTGGGTCTGAGGCGGCCAGACGGGCGTAGGGGTCTTGAGGGTGTGTAGTTGGAGACCATCGACCGGACCATTGACCCAATAGGAGGACAGTTTTACGCGACTGGAGGCGGGGCTACTTTCTAAGTGGATGAAAGTATTTCTTCGGATGGCCTTTGTACCACGTGCGCGCAGGGAGGGTGAGTCGGAGGAGCATGTTAATGTAAATATATAACGTGATGTCTGTGGGTTTCATGGCGTCGGCGTGTAGTATCTGTGACGTATCGCCCCCCGGGGGACGGGAGGCAGGGAGGCGGCGAGAGGACGGTGCGTTTAGATGCAGAGGAAGCAGCCAGAGACCAAATGAAACCAAACAATGAATATGAATATTATATATTAGTGGCACTGTTCACCGTTACGCAAGAATATCCTTTATTGTATTTACCCACAGGGTGGGTTCTGGGTGTCTGTCTGCTCCTTTTCAGCAACACCCTGCTTCACACTCTGGACACAGTTCCACACATTCACACCTGGGAGCTGATGTCCAGTACAACCACAGTGTGACCACTGTTGACCACTAGGAGCTGCCCAGTACAACCACAGTCTGACACTGTTGACCACTAGGAGCTGCCCAGTACAACCACAGACTGACCCTGTTGACCACTAGGAGCTGCCCAGTACAACCACAGTCTGACACTGTTGACCACTAGGAGCTGCCCAGTACAACCACAGTGTGACACTGTTGACCACTAGGAGCTGCCCAGTACAACCACAGTCTGACACTGTTGACCACTAGGAGCTGCCCAGTACAACCACAGTCTGACACTGTTGACCACTAGGAGCTGCCCAGTACAACCACAGACTGACCCTGTTGACCACTAGGAGCTGCCCAGTACAACCACAGTCTGACACTGTTGACCACTAGGAGCTGCCCAGTACAACCACAGTCTGACACTGTTGACCACTAGGAGCTGCCCAGTACAACCACAGTCTGACACTGTTGACCACTAGGAGCTGCCCAGTACAACCACAGTCTGACACTGTTGACCACTAGGAGCTGCCCAGTACAACCACAGTCTGACACTGTTGACCACTAGGAGCTGCCCAGTACAACCACAGTCTGACACTGTTGACCACTAGGAGCTGCCCAGTACAACCACAGTCTGACATTGTTGACCACTAGGAGCTGCCCAGTACAACCACAGTCTGACACTGTTGACCACTAAGAGCTGCTCAGTACAACCACAGTCTGACACTGTTGACCACTAGGAGCTGCCCAGTACAACCACAGTCTGACCACTAGGAGCTCTGCTCTCCTCCTCCTTCTCCCTCTCCTCCTCCCTCTCCTCCTCCTCCTCCTCCCTCTCGTCCTCCTCCTCCTCTTCTTCCTCCTGTTCCTCCTCCTCCTCCTCCTCCTCCTCCTCCTCCTCCTCCTCCTCCTCCTCCCCCTCTCTCCTCTTCCTCCTCCCCCTCTCTCCTCTTCCTCCTCCCTCTCCTCCTCCTCCTCCTCCTCCCCCTCTCTCCTCTCCTCCTCCTCCTCCCTCTCCACCTCCTCCTCCTCTTCCTCCTCCTCCTCCTCCCTCTCCTCCTCCTCCTCCTCATCATCCTCCTCCTCCTCTTCCCCCTCCTCCTCCTCCTCCCTCTCCACCTCCTCCTCTTCCCCCTCCTCCTCCTCCTCCTCCTCCTCCTCCTCTTCCCCCTCCTCCTCCTCCTCCCCCTCCTCCTCCACCTCCTCCTCCTCCTCCTCCTCCTCTTCCCCCTCCTCCTGCTCCTCCTCCTCCTCCTCCTCCTCCTCCTCCTCCTCCTCCTCCTCCTCCTCCTCCTCCTCTTCCCCTCAGTTGAATGTTAAACATATAGGCAGAACACACACCATCTCACGTGTGGCTCATGCTATATCAGATGTGCCCAGTGGTGCAGTCGTGGTCACACGCGGTTACACGGCGTGTTACTAGATGATCACTGAGGCAGAAGTACGCGCGCACAAAGATGCGCTCTATCCATTTGTTGTGCGCTAAGTACCCGGCCAGTGGCCACCCATAACAAAAGCGTGTCTTCAACCACGCCCCCGCCCGCAAATACAAACAGATATAAACAGATCATTTGAGTACACCCGGCCACCCATAACAAAAGCGTGTCTTCAACCACGCCCTCGCCCGCAAATACAAACCGATATAAACAGATCATTTGACAACAGTATCATGTTCCTACCTGCAACGCAACCTGAACCAACGATGCCACCACCGCTCCCCAAGAGAAGAAAGTTGCAGCTTCAGAATCAGCTTATCCAAAGCAAACTTAGTTTCGCTATACCTGCACGACCTCCAACGCCCGGGTACAGTACAGTACAGCTCAATACATGCATACAATTGTTAAGGGGATGCAGACCAAGACTTTCGTCTTGTTTACATCCGGGTCCCCCATTTTCAATTCATCATAACATACACCAGATAGACAGTCTTGCTCTCTTAATATGCTGGTTAAATCGGCTGTCTTTAACCTGAATTAGCAAACAAGATACAAAGCATTCAGTTAACTAATTGTATATGTTCTAATGTTCTCTGTTCTAATGTTCCTGCTACCTTTTTCAGCTTCGCTATTTCAAAAAAAAAAAAAAAATCTGTTCTGTGCGCATGCACGTACGGGCGGTCCGGCACGCGTGCGCGTGCGTGGCGTGTTACCAGTTCCCATATTACGACTGCACCACTGGATGTGCCAATAACCGTCTCTCTGTTATCGCGCGGGGAATGTCCGCATGCACACGGGAGGGAGGGAGGGGACGCGAACCGCGTGTGTACAGACGGCAAATATAGCCCCAAATATAGCCCGCCCCCTAATAATAATAAAAAAAGTCAATCAACGAACTCGATTCCTGTACCGGATCTCCTCCCTGGTAAACAAGAATACCCTGAAGACTCTGGCAGGAGCACTCATTCAAGGGTACTACGACTATGCTTGCACCTCATGGTACCAAAGCACCTCAAAGGCACTAAAAACAAAATTACAAACATCTCAAAACAAACTAGTCAGACTACTGCTTGACCTGACTCCTAGAACCCACCTCACCCCTGCACACTTTGCCAACCTAGGATGGCTTAGAGTAGACGACAGAGTACAGCAACTTGCAATGGGCCTGGTCTACAAGATACACTACACGACCAAGGTACCCATGTACATGTCAAAATACTTCCCAAAGGTCAGTGAATACCACGATCACAACACCAGAGGGAGCTCCACAAATCATGTAAAACCCAGATTCGGCTCAAACAAGGGACTAAACACGTTTCGCAATTATGCCACAACAATGTGGAACGCCCTACCCAAAGCTGTAAAGGAATGTGAATCACTACCCACCTTCAAAAACACTCTCAAAGAACACCTACGGGAGACTGCAATTCAAAACTGGCCCCTACAAATGTCCTAACCCAGTTGTACAATAAAGACCAAGCATGGCTTTGTCAGTATTCCAATGTACAGCCCCACCCAACCCCACCCCACCTATACCCAACCTCCTCCAATGTACAGTCTCTATGTCAAATGTATGTCAGTATTCCAATGTACAGTGTGTCCCCCCCCCCTACCCAACCCCCCCCCCCCCCCCCCACCTCCAATGTACAGCCCCACCCCACCTACCCAACCTCCCCCAATGCACAGTTTCTATGTCAAATGTACACTGTAAAATTTTTCACCGGAAAGTTACAATAAATTACTGGCAATATTTTGCATGACTTTTACAGTAAAATTCACAATAATTTACTGTGAATGGCTTCACAGCAATGTGTTGTAATTTCACAGTAATGGTAGTACAATACATTGTTGTAATTTCACAACTTCATACTGTAAGAAATTACTGTGATATCACATTATTTTGTTGTATATATATTACAGCAATGTATTGTGACTTCACAACATTATATTGTAAGAAATTACTGTGATATTACAATAAATTACTGGCAATATTTTGCATGACTTTTACAGTAAGATTCACAATAATTTACTGTGAATGGCTTCACAGCAATGTGTTGTAATTTCACAGTAATGGTAGTACAATACATTGTTGTAATTTCACAACTTCTAACAGTAAGAAATTACTGTGACATCACATTATTTTGTTGTATATATATTACAACAATGTATTGTGACTTCACAACATCAAATTGTAAGACATTTACTGTAATATCACATTATTTTGTTGTATATATATTACAACAATGTATTGTGACTTCACAACATCAAATTGTAAGAAATTACTGTAATATCACATTATTTTGTTGTATATATATTACAACAATGTATTGTGACTTCACAACATCAAATTGTAGGAAATTACTGTAATATCACATTATTTTGTTGTATATATATTACAACAATGTATTGTGACTTCACAACATCAAATTGTAAGAAATTACTGTGATATCACATTATTTTGTTGTATATATAATATTACAACAATGTATTGTGTATTTACAATAGCCTACATGTATTTTTGTAGTCCAGCTCCAGTACACTTCCTGAAGGTCACACTTTGGTTTCCTGTCGTGTTTAATCACGTCATCCTATTGTATCTTGACATGAAACTATTGTATGAGCTTCCTCCAGAAGTATACTGGAGCTAGGGACTATAGAGTTATGCATGTCTATCATTGTAAATTGACTGTTATTTTGCCAAATTATATAATATAATAATTATTATTTTTCAATTATTTTGTTGGCAAGTCTTTTGCATTACTTTTCAGACTTGCCAACAAAATAATGGAATAATAATAATTATTATATTATATAATTTGGCAAAATAACAGTCAATTTACAATGGTATGCATAACTGTATAGTCCCCAGCTCCAGTATACTTCTGGAGGAAGCTCATACAATAGTTTCCTGTCAAATACTATTGGATGACGTGATTAATCATGACAGAAAACCAAAGTGTGAGCTTCTGCCAGGAAGTATACTGCGCTGGACTTCAAAAATGCACGTAGGCTATTGTACATTAAAAACAACAGTCCAAACGCACAAATTAGGTAAGCCAGCATTTATTGTCAAAAGACAGAATTATTACAAATAATTACACGAGGTAAGCCGGCATTTATTGTCAAAAGACAGAATTATTACAAATAATTATATACAAAGAATTATATTCTTATTCTTGAAATGGTAAATGGCTGTTTTCTTTTTTACAATTTGTGCACATTTTACCCATAGGAAAATCCTGCTTGTTGTACAAGTATCGCAGAGAAAATTCAAAGGTACTCAGTTGCACAAGAGTTTCGGACAGAGAAACGCAATGGTTTGAAAGCTCGGCGTTGCTAATAAACATTTTAAATATTATTTTATAAACTGCTGGTCAACACTGCTCAAAACGGCTTTAGCTGACTGATGCGCCTTGCACATCGAGCGTTTCGCCAGTTCTTCAGAGTTAATTATGGGATTTTATTGTCAAAAGACAGAATTATATTACAAAGAATTATATTCTTATTCTTGAAATGTTAAATGGCTGTTTTCTTTCTTCTTTTATATACAATTTGTGCACATTTTACCCATAGGAAAATCCCATATTAACTCTGAAGAACTGGTCCTCTGCGAAACGCTCGTTGTACAAGTATCGCAGAGAAAATTCAAAGGTACTCACAGTTGCACGAGAGTTTCGAACAGAGAAACGCAATGGTTTGAAAGCTCTGCGTTGCTAATAAACATTTACAATATTATTTTATAAACTGCTGGTCAACACTGCTCAAAACGGCTTTAGCTGACTGATGCGCCTTGTATGACGAGCGTTTCGCCAGTTCTTCAGAGTTAATTATGGGATTTTATTGTCAAAAGACAGAATTATTACAAAGAATTATATTACAAAGAATTATATTCTTATTCTTGAAATGGTAAATGGCTGTTTTCTTTTTTACAATTTGTGCACATTTGACCCATAGGAAAATCCCATATTAACTCTGAAGAACTGGTCCTCTGCGAAACGCTTGTTGTACAAGTATCGCAGAGAAAATTCAAAGGTACACAGTTGCACGAGAGTTTCGAACAGAGAAATGCAATGGTTTGAAAGCTCGGCGTTGCTAATAAACATTTTAAATATTATTTTATAAACTGCTGGTCAACACTGCTCAAAACGGCAAAACTAAGACAAAGTAATCATATTCGTAAGTAAAATGGTAAATGGCTGCTTTTTTTTCTTCTTTTTTTACATATTTGTGCACATTTTACCCATAGGAAAATCCCATATTAACTCTGAAGAACTGGTCCTCTGCGAAACGCTTGTTGTACAAGTATTGCAGAGAAAATTCAAAGGTACTCACAGTTGCATGAGGGTTTCGGACAGAGAAACGCAATGGTTTGAAAGCTCGGCATTGCTAATAAACATTTTAAATATTATTTTATAAACTTCTGGTCAACACTGCTCAAAACGGCTTTAGCTGACTGATGCACCTTGTACGACGAGCGTTTCGCCAGTTCTTCAGAGTTAATTATGGGATTTTATTGTCAAAAGACAGAATTATTACAAAGAATTATATTCTTATTCTTGAAATGGTAAATGGCTGTTTTCTTTTTTACAATTTGTGCACATTTTACCCATAGGAAAATCCCGCTCGTTGTACAAGTATTGCAGAGAAAATTCAAAGGTACTCACAGTTGCATGAGGGTTTCAGACAGAGAAACGCAATGGTTTGAAAGCTTGGCATTGCTAATAAACATTTTAAATATTATTTTATAAACTTCTGGTCAACACTGCTCAAAACGGCTTTAGCTGACTGATGCACCTTGTATGACGAGCGTTTCGCCAGTTCTTCAGAGTTAATTATGGGATTTTATTGTCAAAAGACCGAATTATTACAAAGAATTATATTCTTATTCTTGAAATGGTAAATGGCTGTTTTCTTTTTTACAATTTGTGCACATTTTACCCATAGGAAAATCCCGCTCGTTGTACAAGTATCGCAGAGAAAATTCAAAGGTACTCACAGTTGCATGAGGGTTTCAGACAGAGAAACGCAATGGTTTGAAAGCTCGGCATTGCTAATAAACATTTTAAATATTATTTTATAAACTTCTGGTCAACACTGCTCAAAACGGCTTTAGCTGACTGATGCACCTTGTATGACGAGCGTTTCGCCAGTTCTTCAGAGTTAATTATGGGATTTTATTGTCAAAAGACAGAATTATTACAAAGAATTATATTACAGGTGATATTATAAGAAGAGAACTGGCGCTGCACTGATGGCTGCCTTTCTGATCGCTCCGTCGAGACTGTGCTTTCTTTTGTTAATTTTTATAGTATTAGGAGTTTTATTTGCACCAACTGTTGGTGCATTATATGTGTATGACCGTCAGTCAATCATTGACATTGGATTAAGGAAAACTTACCGTTTGGATTGCTCTCTGGATCGGATCGCTGAACAGCAGAAATGGCCCGCCGAGATCCTTTGTTATGGCCATGGCCAAGACCAGGAGAAGCCGCCGCGAAGACGTGGAAAGAGAGCCGGGGTCCGAAACAGACTGAGGTCCAAACGACACAGAACCACATTGCCCAGCATATTGTTGGCCAATGTGCAATCGATAGGAAACAAACTGGATGACATCAGAGCACGGATCCAATTCCAGAGGGACATTCGGGATTGTAACGTCCTCTGTTTCACAGAAACTTGGCTGAGTCCAGATGTCCCGAATCACGCAATAGAACCGGCAGACCACTTCTTCGTTCTCCGCAAGGACCGGACGGCAGAAGAGTCACTAAAGAAGAAAGGAGGCGGCATTGCCTTCATGATAAACGAGGAGTGGTGCGATTTAGGCAACACAAAGGAACTGTCTAACCACTGCTCCCCAGACCTGGAGTTTATCACGATAAAATGTCGACCCTTCTTCCTCCCAAGAGAGTTAACGTCCATCATCCTCATCGGAGTGTACATTCCACCACACGCGAACACTGGGGTCGCACTTTCAAAACTTCACGACGAGGTAAACAAACTCCAGGCAGCTAATGTTGACGCTGCCATTTTGGTTTTGGGTGATTTCAACAGCGCGCGTCTTAAAAAGGTGTTGCCGAATTTCTATCAGCATGTGACCTGTCCCACCAGAGGCGAGAACATATTAGACCATGTATACTCGCAATTTAAGAATGGGTACAAGTCACAGGCTCTTAGTCCATTCGGTAAGTCCGATCACGCCGCAATATTTCTTTTGCCAAAGTACAAACAAAGTCTCAAGCGAACGCCGGTGGTCTCGCGAGAGGTTAAGCGTTGGGCCGTGACGTCAGAGGAGTCACTCCAAGCTGCACTGGAATGCACAGACTGGAGTGTATTCCGTGATAACACAGCCAATATTAACGAATACACCGAAACGGTGATTGACTATGTCTGTACTCAGGTAGAAGAAACGATCCCCTCCACCAAAATTAAAATCTACCCAAATCAAAAGCCCTGGGTAGACAAATCCGTCCGTGAGGCTCTGAAAGTGCGCACATCAGCATACAACACCGGGCTGGTGACAGGCAACATGGAAGAACACAAGATGGCAAGATACAACGTCAGGAGAGCAGTAATAGAGGCAAAACGGCGTTACAGGGATAAAGTTGAACTTCAGTTTGAACAGGCTGACTCTAGAGGCATGTGGCAGGGCCTCAGAACAATGACAGACTACAAAGGCACCCCCCTCAAACTGAACAGTGACATCTCCTTAGCAAATGATCTCAATTCCTTCTATGCGAGGTTTGAGGCTGTGAATAACAACACCAGCCTACAAACCACGGCAATGGGGGGGGGGGGGGGGTCTGCTGATGGAGACTCAGTGTTCAGGGTAACAGAGCATGAGGTGAGACGGATCTTTAAAAAAGTGAATATCAGGAAGGCAGCAGGACCGGACGGCATCCCCGGCCGCGTCCTAAAAGTCTGTGCCGACCAACTGGCCCCGGTATTCACTGACATCTTCAACCTGTCCTTGGAACAGGCTGTCATCCCCACCTGTCTGAAGAAGTCCACCATCATCCCTGTACCCAAAAAATCTACGCCTGCTTGCCTCAACGACTATCGCCCTGTAGCCCTCACCTCCATAGCCATGAAGTGCTTTGAGAAGCTAGTGAAGGGCTACATCTGTTCCTCCCTCCCCATCAACCTGGACCCTCTGCAATTTGCATATCGCCCCAACAGGTCCACGGAGGACGCCATAGCCCATGTGCTGCACACAGCAGCATCACACCTGGACAAGAGGCAGGGGAACTATGTGAGAATGCTGTTCATCGACTACAGCTCAGCATTCAATACCATAGTCCCCTCCAAACTCATAGCCAAGCTCAGGGACCTGGGCTTGAACTATGACCTCTGCCAGTGGGTCTTGGACTTCCTGACGGGCAGACCCCAGGTGGTAAGAGCCGGCAACTGCACCTCCTCATCCATCACGCTCAACATAGGGGCCCCCCAGGGCTGTGTTCTGAGCCCCCTCCTCTACTCCCTGTACACACATGACTGCGTAGCACAGCGGAACAACAACACCATCATCAAATTTGCTGATGACACAGTAGTGGTGGACCTGATCTCTGCCAACGACGAAAGGGCCTACCTGGAAGAGGTAGAGAACCTGTCACAGTGGTGTCAGGAGAACTGCCTCTCCCTGAACGTCAGCAAAACAAAAGAGATGATTGTGGACTTCAGGAGGTCGGGGGTCAAGGACTACAGCCCCCTCAGCATCGACGGGGCACCGATTGAGAGAGTGAACAGTTTCAAGTACCTCGGAGCCCACATATCCGAGGACTTGACATGGACCACACACATTGACAGTGTTGTGAAGAAGGCACGACAACGCCTCTACTTCCTCAGGCGCCTAAGGAAGTTCCAAGTCAGTCAAAAGATCCTTAGGAACTTCTACTCATGTACAATAGAGAGCATCCTGACCGGCAACATCACCTCCTGGTTTGGGAATAGCACTGCACAAGACCGTAGCAGACTACAAAGAGTGACACGTTCAGCCGAACGCACAATTGGAGGGGGGCTTCCCACCCTCCAGAACATTTACAACAAGCGGTGCAAGGGGAAGGCTAAGAGAATTATTAAGGACTCGAGCCACCCGAACAACTGCCTCTTTGAACTGCTGCGGTCAGGCAAGCGATACCGGAGTCTTAAGGCGAGCACAGAAAGACTCAGAAGAAGCTTCTATCCCCAGGCCATCAGGCTGCTAAACGAACAATAATCGCTAAACGAACAATAATCACTATGCAACAACCATCAAATGCACACAGCACACAC
Organism: Notolepis coatsorum; assembly: GCF_963971535.1. Classification (NCBI taxonomy): domain Eukaryota; kingdom Metazoa; phylum Chordata; class Actinopteri; order Aulopiformes; family Paralepididae; genus Notolepis; species Notolepis coatsorum. Next base: position 101,483,107 of record NC_140168.1, on the reverse strand, counting down.
ACCCACACGCACACACTCACTCACACAAACAACACACTGCAGCACCCACTCTCCACACTTTAGATCACACAAACACACTTACACTTTATATTTATTGATAAAGGATTTGCACTACAACTCGTACACCTACTGTGAATTGTACCTAAATTGCACCTCGTCCCATTTCTCCATTTCTGCCTTGCACTATATAGTATTGTATATTAGTACACTGCACAGTATTGTATATTGTATGGTAACTACGTCTATTCTGCATCGAACATTGTACATATGTCTAAACTGAACACTGTGACCTCATTTTTTTACTTCTAATTTTACTATGTTATTTTATTTCATACTTATCTTGTCTTGCACAGTCTCTGGAGCGCAACAGTAAGAAGCATTTTGTACAAAAGTATTCTGTACTTCTGTATGACAACTATTAAAGAAACTTGAAACTTGAAACTTGAAACAAAGAATTATATTCTTATTCTTGAAATGGTAAATGCTGTTTTCTTTTTTACAATTTGTGCACATTTGACCCATAGGAAAATCCCATATTAACTCTGAAGAACTGGTCCTCTGCGAAACGCTCGTTGTACAAGTATCACAGAGAAAATTCAAAGGTACACAGTTGCACGAGAGTTTCGTACAGAGAAACGCAATGGTTTGAAAGCTCGGCGTTGCTAATAAACATTTTAAATATTATTTTATAAACTGCTGGTCAACACTGCTCAAAACGGCAAAACTAAGACAAAGTAATAATATTCGTAAGTAAAATGGTAAATGGCTGTTTTTTTTGTTTTTTTTACAATTTGTGCACATTTTACCCATTCACACACCGACGGGAGCATGTAGGGGTTAACCCTTAGAAGTCTAACCTAAATAGCTCCTCCTCCTGAGAATTTCCCCCTTTTTTTTTGTTACATAATATAAAATTACAGATTCATACCTTCAAAATAAGCCATCAATTGTCAAATTTGAGACGACAGTTTTCAATCAATGTCCTATCAAACATTCTGGTACAGTCATTGCCAATTTGCAGCAGGAGCCTCTGAAGAGAATTCAGTGAATTCAGCTAATGATAAGGGAACTACACTCCTTCCCAGAATTCAATGTGATGTCAATGTTAATTTCAATGACTAATTCACACCATGAAACAAAGGCCCAGCAGGGAACAATTACAGCTGAATGGGGGTATAGTGTGACTGATCAATACAGGCAACACACACTTTGATTTGATGCCATGCATATACACACACTAGATAGACAGAGGTTTAGATATTTAGATAGATATATAATAGTAATATAATAGAAAGAGAGAGAGAGAGATAGAAAGAAAGAAAGAAAGAAAGAAAGAAAGAAAGAAAGAAAGAAAGAAAGAAAGAAAGAAAGAAAGAAAGAAAGAAAGAAAGAAAGAAAGAAAGAAAGAAAGAAAGAAAGAAAGAAAGAAAGAAAGAAAGAAAGAAAGAAAGAAAGAAACAGAGAGAGAGACATTTATAATAATAATAATTATTATTATTATTATTATTATTATTATTATTATTATTATTATTATTATTATTATTATTATTATTATTATTATTATTATTATTAAATAGAATAATTTTCTATAGGCTTGCCGTGGTAGTCAGTGATACTGGTGTCATTCTGTGTTCAGGCTTCCATACTTATTGAAAAGAATGCTCATATCCAAAAGTATTAGATAGATATAGGTCATACATGTAGGTATGCATTTCTGGTCTAATGCCTCAAGACAAGAGCTCAATAAGATCCAGCTCACTCAGAACAGAGCGGCCCGTCTGGCCCTGAACTGCTCAATGAGAAACAGTGTGGAGGGGATGCATACCAAGCTGTTGTGGTTGAAGGTGGAAGACAGACTGGATTGCAGCCTGATCTTGTTCATGAGGAATATATATATCTCAAGAGAACCTATCTGTTTGTATTCACAGCTAACATGTACACATGATCGACATAAGTATAATACTAGGCATGCCTGTAGGGAAACGTTCACACTGCTACTACCAAAAACCAATGCAGCAAAGAAAACTGTGTTATATAGAGCCATGTCATATTGGAATAAACTGCCAGTACATCTTACTCAGATAACCAGTAAGATAAGTTTTAAAAATAATTTGAAAAGAGCATTGAGAGAAAAAGAAATTAGTTTACATTAAAGAAAAACACAGATACTGTAGTTTACACTGTAAAGAAATGACTGTCTGAGAGTTTAATCCCTTTTATTGTATTTTCTGTGATCTGATACTCTGTTTGTGTACTGTAATGCTATTTGGAAATATTTTTATATTTTTATATGTAGGAATATTGGAATATATTTTTAAATGTATGCTACTATAATGTTATGTATGTATGTACTGTTTTTGTTGTGTGTGGACCCCAGGAAGACTAGTTGTTGCTGCGGTGATGACTAATGGGGATCCGTAATAAAGATAAAGATAAAGAGAGGGAGATATAGATAGAGAGAGGGAGAGAGAGAGGGAGAGATAGAGGGAGAGAGATATATATAGGTTAGAAAGCAACCTGGGTTCTCAGACAGACAGACAGAGAGAGAGAGAGAGAGAGAGAGAGAGAGAGAGAGAGAGAGAGAGAGAGAGAGAGAGAGAGAGAGAGAGAGAGAGAGAGAGAGAGAGAGAGAGAGAGAGAGAGAGAGAGAGAGAGAGAGAGAGAGAGAGAGGCGACGTCATCTTTCCTTCACAAAGCGCGCTGTCAACTAAAGCACCGTGTTTACTACAGCACGGGTGACCAAAACACCAAACTCGTCACACAGTAGCCAGTGGCTGATCATATACACACACGCACTCTGCCATACTTAGTTAATGTTTTAGCGCGACGTGGGTATACAGGACTGTCGAAGCAGAAGAAGCAGACATACATAGAAGCAGACTCGACACAAGTTTCGTCTTGACGCTGCGTCTCAGCGCACACACACACATACACACACACCACATTATTCTGCGAAGCAGCTCAGTGTCCCGTGGATATTATTGCAAGAGATATTTCATACATATTATGAAAAGCCGATGCCGATCTGTTGTTTAGAATTTGGATGGGGGGTAGCGAGTCTCTGATACCTCTCACCTCTGCGCGGGGGTCTAAGCGTCTAACACCTATTCACAGCGCACACGCTTCTCTTGTGTGTGTGCGCGCGTGCGTGACGTGCGTTTCGTGACGCGCTGTAGTTCTCTGGCAAACGCAGATAATTACAAGCATAACATCTAGCAAGAATTAAACGTATTTACAAAGCGTATTATGTTTAGCAAGTAAGGAGACATATATAGTAAATCTCAAAGCACTCGAAATTGTCATTTTTCTATTTTTACAGATTTCTGAAAAGCGCGACTTCCAGAGCATTTATGAGTCATTCTAAATCCCTTTGTTCTCCGCCCACGGGTCCAAACAAGCCCCGTGACCTAAAAGGGTTAAGTGTCTTGCTCAAGGACACATCGACACGCTGCCCGGGGAGGAGCGGGAATCTCCGGATTGCCAGACGACTGCTCTACCTCCCGAGCCACTGTCGCCATGAAACTAGTACTTCCAGGTCTTACCCGAAAATGGAACTAATGAATACACTTTATGCACTCACTCAAAAGAACAAAAGAGGCACTCAAAATAACAAAAGAGGCGCAGGGACGACAGGAGCATGACAATTGTCTTTGCAAACCATTCAAAGTCTATGAGCTTCCGAAGAAGGGTGTTCACGTCAGGGGACGACAGGAGAAGGACGATTGTCTATACAGATGCAGACCATTCAAAGTCTATGAGCTTCCGAAGAAGGGTGTTCACGTCAGGGGACGACAGGAGAAGGACAATTGTCTTTGCAGACCAAAGTTTATGAGCTTACTTACGAAGAAGGGTGTTCACGTCAGGGGACGACAGGAGAAGGACGATTGTCTATGCAGATGCAGACCATTCAAAGTCTATGAGCTTACGAAGAAGGGTGGTCACTTGAGGGTTGATGGCACTTCGCTTCTTTGCCCTGGAGCCTTTCTCCGGGTTGATGCCCAAGAAGCACCTGTTAATAAGCAAAGATACGTTTCAGTTTTAAATAGACTAAGCATTTATCAAGGTGCTCACCTGTGTCTTTTCCCACACCACACCCTGATGAAGACTGCTACTAGTTCAAACTTGTTGGATCATCCTCACAATAAAAAGATTAAAAAAACTAGAAAAACTTTATTTATTTATTATTTTTTAATTTTTTTAAATATAAAGTTTGCCAATAGGGATGTATCAGTAGTATTGGCAGTGGTAGTAGTCATAATAGTAATCCACTATATTTTTTTATTTTCTAAAAAATAAACCAGTTCAACACAGGTAACCACTTTTGCTTAATTTCTTTGATGGCTCAAATGTATGCTCTAGTCCAGGGGTTCCCAAACTTTTCAGGCCGCGACCCCCGAAATAACAGTGTCAGAGAGCCGCGACCCTCACTATTACAGGGGGTAAAAAATTATTTTGTAAATGTATAATTTTTTTTATAAATGGAAATGTATGGTTGAAACATGCAAACGTTCAAACGCACACACACTAATAAGTATTGGAGGCTTTTAACCAGGGCTGGACTGGGGAAATCATTCAGGCCAGGAAATATAGTGCGAAATATAGCCCCAGTCAGGCCACTTTTTAAGCGGGGGTCTGGGGGTCCCCACCAGGACATTTTGTTACAAAGACTTCATTTCCTGCATTCTGGTGTAGGCAGTGTGTGTGTGTGTGTGTGTGTGTGTGTGTGTGTGTGTGTGTGTGTGTGTGTGTGTGTGTGTGTGTGTGTGTGTGTGTGTGTGTGTGTGTGTGTGTGTGTGTGTGTGTGTGTGTGTGTGTGTGTGTGTGTGAGAGCAAGAGTGATAGAGAAACACAGTTACCTAACTATTGGCCTGGCCTGACTCTAAGTTCAGTGGCCTGACTGTATAAAAAAAAGAAATAATAATAATATCATCATCTGGCGACCCCCCCCCACTTTGGGAACCCCTGCTCTAGTCCAGTGGTTCCCAAACCTCTCCTCGAGACACCCCAGCCGTTCCATGTATTTGTTAAATTCCACCACACCTAATTCAACTAATAAAGGGCTAGTTAAGTTAAATCAGGTGTGCTGGTGGTGGAATTTAACAAATACATTGAACAGCTGGGGTGCTTCGAGGAGATGATTTGGAAGCACTAGTCTAGTCGATTTTGTGTTTTGAGCACAAAGTTCATCATAGATCTAGCCTCTTTATTTTGCTCTCAAAGTGCACCAGATTGATGCATTTAACTTTAAAATGTAAAAAAGCATGCCCCCTAGGGTGTGTCAAGAAATGGAAAATAGATAAATGAGATGTGGCCCTATGCTTTCAAGTTGTATTACGATATAATAAACCATAATCAAAAGCAAAAAAGTGGGTTAGAGTTTATTTACCTACCCCGTTTTTCGATTGAAAATTAGAATTTGTTTTTGGCGGATTTCCACCAAAATCACATTTTCATATATATGGCTGCTTGTCTACATTCAGACTTACTACCCCTACCTTAAGATTGGTATGGTAGCCCATACTACAATGCCATGGTATAGTATACCTGTGAAGTGCCACAGAACAAGTGACACTTTTTGACAATGACATCCTGAGTCGTTCCAATATAGAAGGGGCCTGTTGTCTGTGAAAAACAGTGAAAAGGGAGTCAACCTGCGGAATGTGGGCCTCAGAAGAGGAGAGAGAGCAGTAAAATGTTAACCCTTTCAGAAGGGAAGGGAATTAAAGGTTGAGGGTTGAAAGCCAGGAGTCCGGAAACTATTGAGGAAATCTTAAAAGAAAAAAACTATATAACAATTAAATGTTTAATGTGTACAGTAAAAGTTTTCATAAATGGCATGCTTATAATTGACTGTCAGTAGAGAATTATACTAAAAGAATGATGTGTAAAACTGTTGGTCTGGAGGGAACCTTTAAGAAATCCTATGGAGGGCGGCCTCGTGCATGGTACCATGTCACGTGGTCACCACAGACAAAGCCGTTGTCTGTTTTGAAGGAATAAGGGACTTTCTGTTACTTAAAAACCACTAGGTAACTAGCAGTAACGTTAGTACAAAGAAGGAGGAGTTAATACGAATTATGTATTGTATTTTGGTTTGCTAAACAAACATGACAACCCTGTGACATCACTGTGTTTAGACCAATCGGAAATATGGTACAATGTCGATAAAAAGAGACGGTTGCTCATTCAAGGGCCAGACTTTTTTGAGAGATGGAGATCCTGCTGCCAGACACGGGGCACAAGCCGTGCAATGCTGAGATGTTCTGTTTTCTGCTTATTTTAAACTGAATTGGAAATTTTCCACTTCAGTCTCTTCTTGTAACTAGCTTTTTCTAATTAAAAATACCTCTTTATAAATATCCTTTGTATCCTTTCTTCTGACCAGACGACCGGGTAAGCATGAAATGTGTTTTGCCTTGTAACTTCACCCTCTGCGTTTTGATTAATGAAGACGGAGTAAAAGGAGAAATATGTCAACCACGCGGTCCAGTAATGTGCCTGATTTATGATGTAAAAAACCTCCTGAGTAAGGCTTTAGCCAGACGGAGTAGAAGGAGACATATGATTATGCATTAAGGCAAAATAGAATAAGTGGCTTTATCCCTAGCTCAGGCCTAAAGAGAGAAATATATTATCAAGTAATGCCATATAGTGATAATACGTGTACTGTATAATGGGATTATCAAGTAAAGCCATATAGTGATAATACGTGTACAGTATCATGGGATTATCAAGTAAAGCCATACAGTGATAATATGTGTAAGTGGCTTTATCCCTAGCTATAATAGGATTATGCATTAAGGACTAAAGGTGGGTTCTGTAAGCCTGGTTTTATCAAGTAATGCCATACAGTAAACTCTACGGCGAACCGAGTAGATTAAAGTAGAATAAAGTAAATATACCCCGCAACTCCAATCAATCAACTGTATTACTGGAGGGGACGGGGGTGCCTGTGTGTGAGCCGAGGTCTGCTGAGTTTAAGCCCTGAACTTTATAGACAAATTGAGTCCTAGACGTCCCACACTTCGCAGGACGCTGCTTGAAGCTGGGATTCGGACCAATGAGTTATGGGATAATCAATCTGACCTCGGTTTATGACCGGTGCTTAACATGGCGTCCCTGGCGATGTGCATTTATACTAACCGAAATAGGTGCTAAACGGCCGAAGAAGACAGGACTACTGTCAAAAGCCTCTGGAGTAAAATTAAATTACAGATTTGGCAAAAATTTAAGTAGAAAGCTCTACTGGCGACTCGAGTGGAAGGCTCTACTCGGGGATATCACAAATGAATAGAAAGCTCTATCTTGGTGATTAAAGCAACGTTTACTCACAACTAAAGGGTAACATAATGTTTATAGAGCTCTGGGGGGAGTTACAAGTGCAACATAATTTCGTGCTTTGCCCACAGGAAGCGAACTGGATGGCTCCCTAGCCCAAAGACACTGTTTGTAAGGAGGAGAGACTGTATGTGAAGCGAAGTCAAAACGACCGTTCACAGAAAGGCGATGGCTCCCTAGCCCAAAGACACTGTTTGTAAGGAGGGGAGACTGGATGTGAAGCGAAGTCAAAACGACCGTTCACAGAAAGGCGATGGCTCCCTAGCCCAAAGACACTGTTTGTAAGGAGGGGAGACTGGATGTGAAGCGAAGTCAAAACGACCGTTCACAGAAAGGCGATGGCTCCCTAGCCCAAAGACACTGTTTGTAAGGAGGGGAGACTGGATGTGAAGCGAAGTCAAAACGACCGTTCACAGAAAGGCGATGGCTCCCTAGCCCAAAGACACTGTTTGTAAGGAGGGGAGACTGGATGTGAAGCGAAGTCAAAACGACCGTTCACAGAAAGGCGATGGCTCCCTAGCCCAAAGATACTGTATGCAAGGAGGGGAGACTGGATGTGAAGCGAAGTCAAAACGACCGTTCACAGAAAGGCGATGGCTCCCTAGCCCAAAGACACTGTTTGTAAGGAGGGGAGACTGGATGTGAAGCGAAGTCAAAACGACCGTTCACAGAAAGGCGATGGCTCCCTAGCCCAAAGACACTGTTTGTAAGGAGGGGAGACTGGATGTGAAGCGAAGTCAAAACGACCGTTCACAGAAAGGCGATGGCTCCCTAGCCCAAAGACACTGTTTGTAAGGAGGGGAGACTAGATGTGAAGCGAAGTCAAAACGACCGTTCACAGAAAGGCGATGGCTCCCTAGCCCAAAGACACTGTTTGTAAGGAGGGGAGACTGGATGTGAAGCGAAGTCAAAACGACCGTTCACAGAAAGGCGATGGCTCCCTAGCCCAAAGACACTGTTTGTAAGGAGGGGAGACTAGATGTGAAGCGAAGTCAAAACGACCGTTCACAGAAAGGCGATGGCTCCCTAGCCCAAAGACCCTGTTTGTAAGGAGGGGAGACTGGATGTGAAGCGAAGTCAAAACGACCGTTCACAGAAAGGCGATGGCTCCCTAGCCCAAAGACACTGTTTGTAAGGAGGGGAGACTAGATGTGAAGCGAAGTCAAAACGACCGTTCACAGAAAGGCGAACTGGATGGCTCCTAGCCCAAAGATACTGTATGCAAGGAGGGGAGACTGGATGTGAAGCGCAGTCAAAAAGACCGTTCACAGGACTGTAAGCTAACTAGCTCACCATCGGCTAACAAGACAGAGCTAGCTCAGGAGGAGCTGGCACGACCAACGCTAGCTCAGGAGGAGCTAGCCCAGGAGATGCTAGCTCGGGAGGAGCTGGCACGCCAAAAGCTAGCTCAGGAGGAGCTAGCACAAGAGAAGCTAGCTCAGGAGGAGCTAGCACGAGAGAAGCTAGCTCAGGAGGAGCTGGCACGACCAACGCTAGCTCAGGAGGAGCTAGCCCAGGAGATGCTAGCTCGGGAGGAGCTGGCACGCCAGAAGCTAGCTCAGGAGGAGCTAGCACAAGAGATGCTAGCTCGGGAGGAGCTGGCACGCCAGAAGCTAGCTCAGGAGGAGCTAGCACAAGAGAAGCTAGCTCAGGAGGAGCTAGCACGAGAGAAGCTAGCTCAGGAGGAGCTGGCACGACCAACGCTAGCTCAGGAGGAGCTAGCCCAGGAGAAGCTGGCACGGGTGCCGGCTGTACAGCAAGCAGTAATTGGCACAGAAAATAAACCTTACGGTTGTGACCAGTGTGGGAAGACCTTCAAGACGAGGGCAGAACTTAAAAAACACCACCTGGTACACACAAAACATAAACCTTACGGTTGCGCCCGGTGTGAGAGGACCTTTAAGACGAAGGGAGATCTTAAAAGTCACCACCTGGTACACACAGGAGGGAGACCCTACGGCTGTGACCAGTGTGACATGAGCTTCAAGAGAAAGACGGCGCTTAAAGTTCACCACATGGTACACACACGAGAGAGACCTTACAGCTGTGGCCAGTGTGGAAAGAGCTTCAGGACAAAGGCATGTCTTAACCAACACCACATGGTACACACAGAAAATAAACCTTACTGCTGTGCCCAGTGTGGGAATACCTTCAAGACAAAGGCTCACCTTAAATGTCACCACATGGTACACACAGGAGAGAAACCTTACTGCTGTGCCCAGTGTGGGAATACCTTCAAGACGAGGGCAGAGCTTAAACATCACCACCTGGTACACACAGAACATAAACCTTACGGTTGCGCCCAGTGTGAGAAGGCCTTCAAGACGAAGGGGGAGCTTAAAATTCACTGTACGGTACACACACGAGAGAGACCTTACATCTGTGGCCAGTGTGGGAAGAGCTTCAAGACAAAGGCATGTCTTAACAAACACCACATGGTACACACAGAAAATAAACCTTACTGCTGTGCCCAGTGTGGGAATGCCTTCAAGACGAGGGCAGATCTTAAACATCACCACCTGGTACACACAGGAGAGAGACCTTACAGCTGTGGCCAGTGTGGAAAGAGCTTCAAGACAAAGACATGTCTTAACCAACACCAAATGGTACACACGGAAGAGAAACCTTACTGCTGTGACCAGTGTGGAAGGAGCTTCAAGACGAAGACTCACCTTAAATATCACCACCTAATACACACAGAAGAGAAACCTTACTGCTGTGACCAGTGTGGGAAGACCTTCAAGACGAAGGCAGAACTTAAACAACACCACACGGTACACACAGAAGAGAAACCTTACTGCTGTGACCAGTGTGGGAAGACCTTCAAGACGAAGGCAGAACTTAAACAACACCACACGGTACACACAGAAGAGAAACCTTACAGCTGTGACCAGTGTTACATGAGCTTCCGGAACCTGCAAGGGCTTAAGAGACACAGACGGCGGAGGCAGCCATGCAAGGTGCCAACCTGCTTAACGGGGACAGTAAGGGGTTATGTGTCTCGCTCAAGGACACTGCGACACACTATCAAAGACGAGTGTGGAAATGGAAAAAACCAAGAAGACGATGTAGTCATTCTTCCTCTTTATGAGGCGCCAGGCTCCACCCCAAAACGAGTATCTCCCTCCACCGACATAGAGGCGTTCAACTCTCTAGACGAGTACCTAAAGGCCAAAAACATCAATTATGAGCACTGTTCCATTTTCTATGGCCCAGAAGAGGAGGATGGCGACATTCAGATGAAGGATCAGAACCCGAGGCCACAGATGACACCCTCAGGTGAAACTGAGTCTGAGCCTGAACATGATGGGGAGCTAAATACCTCTGAAACTGAACACAGTTCTGATTACTCAACATATTGAGTAATAGCTCAGAAGAAGCTAGCACAAGGAGACGCTAGCTCACCAAAGGGGCTTCAAAGGCCCAAATGATGGAAAGAGAAGCAAGGACCCCCGGTCAAGATCCAGGGGATAAGATGGTGGAGAAACTAATCCCAGAGCAGCGAGCAGAGATGAGGGCAACAAAGGGAGAAATTACCTTCTGGGGCCCTGACACATGACACTCAAGCAAGTGCAAACTGCACTTGACATACCGCTCATCTGTCAAGAGGAATAATATATAGTGTTATTGTCATTTAGGAAGAAACATGACATAGAATACTACATGCATTTTGTATATATTTTAAGTATAATATGTAAAGATGTCCGTCCTTGCTCTAAACCCAGAGTAAAGTAAAGTGAATTTGTAATCTATTTCATTCAGAAGGGATTTCCTGACAGCAACCATTTGGTAGGTTAGCACCCTACCGACCATATCAGCTGCATGAGATGTACACTCACCAGCGCCTATGGGTAACAAATTGAGACTCTGCAAACTCTCATCAAGCTTAGCACCTTGACGCGGGGGGACAGAGCGAGCATCAGGGTCTCTGTATCCGACGGGCCTATCAGATTTGTGGAGACTTGGAAGCCTCAGCATACAGGACGCTGTGGTGCTTAGGCGGCCAAGTCACTGGTTTATAGGTCTGTCAAAACGGATTGGAGGTTCCGGGGCTTAGAACATGAGTTCAAGTGAGTTGGGCTGTATACTAATTAAATAGGTATCAACAGCCGAAAGAATATTAACTGAAATAACTGCTGTCAGGTGTCTCTGGAGTAGAATTAGTTACAAATTTGAGTCAACCTTACTCAAGATTGGTCTTATCGGCAGAACCTCTCCAACCAAGACTCTTCCTAATGTTCGAGATCTGGAACAATGGTGACGTAGATGGTCTGCAGAGCGCAGCAGACAGCCAAAAGTAAATTGGTAAAAAATCTATCAGGAACAAGAGAGGGTTGATAAGTAACGACTTGAAGTAGCGGTTACTCATGACTAAAAAGTTACGTAATGTTTTCTTACAGTCAAAAACGTAGAAGGTTCTACTCAAAGAAAGAATCACCCTTAAAGTATATTTTTGTGATTACGGTAAAAAGGTTTACTCATGACTAAAAAGTTACGTAATGTTTTCTTACAGTCAAAAACATAGAAGGTTCTACTCAAAGAAAGAATCACCCTTAAAGTATATTTTTGTGATTACGGTAAAAAGGTTTACTCATGACTAAAAAGTTACGTAATGTTTTCTTACAGTCAAAAACGTAGAAGGTTCTACTCAAAGAAAGAATCACCCTTAAAGTATATTTTTTGTGATTACGGTAAAAAGGTTTACTCATGACTAAAAAGTTACGTAATGTTTTCTTACAGTCAAAAACGTAGAAGGTTCTACTCAAAGAAAGAATCACCCTTAAAGTATATTTTTGTGATTACGGTAAAAAGGTTTACTCATGACTAAAAAGTTACGTAATGTTTTCTTACAGTCAAAAACGTAGAAGGTTCTACTCAAAGAAAGAATCACCCTTAAAGTATATTTTTGTGATTACGGTAAAAAGGTTTACTCATGACTAAAAAGTTATGTAATGTTTTCTTACAGTCAAAAACGTAGAAGGTTCTACTCAAAGAAAGAATCACCCTTAAAGTATATTTTTGTGATTACGGTAAAAAGGTTTACTCATGACTAAAAAGTTACGTAATGTTTTCTTACAGTCAAAAACGTAGAAGGTTCTACTCAAAGAAAGAATCACCCTTAAAGTATATTTTTGTGATTACGGTAAAAAGGTTTACTCATGACTAAAAAGTTACGTAATGTTTTCTTACAGTCAAAAACGTAGAAGGTTCTACTCAAAGAAAGAATCACCCTTAAAGTATATTTTTGTGATTACGGTAAAAAGGTTTACTCATGACTAAAAAGTTACGTAATGTTTTCTTACAGTCAAAAACGTAGAAGGTTCTACTCAAAGAAAGAATCACCCTTAAAGTATATTTTTGTGATTACGGTAAAAAGGTTTACTCATGACTAAAAAGTTACGTAATGTTTTCTTACAGTCAAAAACGTAGAAGGTTCTACTCAAAGAAAGAATCACCCTTAAAGTATATTTTTGTGATTACGGTAAAAAGGTTTACTCATGACTAAAAAGTTACGTAATGTTTTCTTACAGTCAAAAACGTAGAAGGTTCTACTCAAAGAAAGAATCACCCTTAAAGTATATTTTTGTGATTACGGTAAAAAGGTTTACTCATGACTAAAAAGTTACGTAATGTTTTCTTACAGTCAAAAACGTAGAAGGTTCTACTCAAAGAAAGAATCACCCTTAAAGTATATTTTTGTGATTACGGTAAAAAGGTTTACTCATGACTTGAAGTAACTAAATGCTTACTTAAAGTCAGAACTTAAGTAGAAAAAACTCTACTTTGCGAATAGCAGGCTGAAATAGCCATTGCGAATAGCAGGCTGAAATAGCCATTGCGAGCAGGCTGAAATAGCCATTGCGAATAGGAGCGAATAGCAGGCTGAAATAGCCATTGCGAGCAGGCTGAAATAGCCATTGCGAATAGGAGCGAATAGCAGGCTAACTAGCCATTGCTAACAGGACGAGGCTACTCACATGAACAGACAGGTATATGATAACCTTGGACATGCCGGAAGTAAGAGGATGTTGGTATACCTGAGAACTAACAACATTCTCATACCTAAAGCCAAACAAAGAGCGATAACAGTCCGAAAGGCCTGTGAACAATGTGCGCTGGTAAAGGGACAAAAACCTGAACCAGTGCCACACTCTTAGACGGGGGGGGGGGGGGGGGGGGCTGTCCCCCGGAGTCAGCGGACGACGCAGCGGATGGCAAGAAGGAATATACTGACTCAGGTCAGAAATCGGAACTGGAGGAAGACCGGGATAGGTCAAGCTCCAGAGCATCCTCAGGGTCCTCATCTAGACCTCCCAGACCTCCCAGACCTCCCAGACCTCCTAGACCTCCCAGACCTCCTAGACCTCCCAGACCGGACAGAGAGACATCGGCCTGGACCCAGGTTACAGGGCGACGAGAGTCCTGAATGGACCTGAAAGAGAGAAAAGAAATTAGTCCTCTGTGGACTGTATCTGTGATGTCCTGCGAGGCCTACGGACAGGGTCACACGATAGGTCAAGCTCCAGAGCATCCTCAAGGTCCTCATCTAGACCTCCCAGACCTCCCAGACCTCCTAGACCTCCCAGACCGGACAGAGAGACATCGGCCTGGACCCAGGTTACAGGGCGACGAGAGCCCTGAATGGACCTGAAAGAGAGAAAAGAAATGAGTCCTCTGTGGACTGTATCTGTGATGTCCTGCGAGGCCTACGGACAGGGTCACAAGACCAGGCCAACCACACTTCAATAGAGGACTGCTGCTACAATTCTCGGGGACCCGTGGGGGTCGCCCGAGAAGTGACAAATCAACCTACCTCAAACTATGGGAGAGATCCAAGAGGTCAGAGGGGGCGACCCCAAGATGACCAAGATGACCAAGATGACCAAGGTGACCAAGATGACCAAGATGACCAAGATGACCAAGACGACAACAGCCTGGGTGCATCGGCCGGGAACAACAGATGCAAGTCTTCCCGCCGGATACCAAGCAACAACGTGACCCCTATCCTGTCGAGCCGTCCAGCCAGGGAACAACAGATGCAAGTCTTCCCGCCGGCTACCAGGGTAACAAGGTACCGAGATGGCAGAGGGGGTGTGGAGAGTCACAGCCACGTGACCCCACAATCGCCATCTCGTCCCCCAGTACAGACGCTATTAAGACAATGGAAAATGACCGCCCAGGATGACAGAGTGGGTGTGAAGTGCCACAGAACAAGTGACACTTTTTGACAATGACATCCTGAGTCGTTCCAATATAGCCGTATATACCTATTTTTCACATGTAATCATATGCTTCATTATTCAATTATTCAATTGACGATGGACAATGACCTCCCAGGACGGCAGAGTGGGTGTGAAGTGCCACAGAACAAGTGACACTTTTGGACAATGACATCCTGAATCGTTCCTATATGACCAGTATAAATCTTTAAACTGAACTCTGGAAAGATAGCTCTATGATGGCTCTACTTATAAAAAATGGAACTGAGCCTTTAATGTCTCCATAGAAGGGGCCTGTTGTCTGTGAAAAACAGTGAAAAGGGAGTCAACCTGCGGAATGTGGGCCTCAGAAGAGGAGAGAGAGCAGTAAAATGTTAACCCTTTCAGAAGGGAAGGGAATTAAAGGTTGAGGGTTGAAAGCCAGGAGTCCGGAAACTATTGAGGAAATCTTAAAAGAAAAAAACGATATAACAATTAAATGTTTAATGTGTACAGTAAAAGTTTTCATAAATGGCATGCTTATAATTGACTGTCAGTAGAGAATTATACTAAAAGAATGATGTGTAAAACTGTTGGTCTGGAGGGAACCTTTAAGAAATCCTATGGAGGGCGGCCTCATGCATGGTACCATGTCACGTGGTCACCACAGACAAAGCCGTTGTCTGTTTTGAAGGAATAAGGGACTTTCTGTTACTTAAAAACCACTAGGTAACTAGCAGTAACGTTAGTACAAAGAAGGAGGAGTTAATACGAATTATGTATTGTATTTTGGTTTGCTAAACAAACATGACAACCCTGTGACATCACTGTGTTTAGACCAATCGGAAATATGGTACAATGTCGATAAAAAGAGACGGTTGCTCATTCAAGGGCCAGACTTTTTTGAGAGATGGAGATCCTGCTGCCAGACACGGGGCACAAGCCGTGCAATGCTGAGATGTTCTGTTTTCTGCTTATTTTAAACTGAATTGGAAATTTTCCACTTCAGTCTCTTCTTGTAACTAGCTTTTTCTAATTAAAAATACCTCTTTATAAATATCCTTTGTATCCTTTCTTCTGACCAGACGACCGGGTAAGCATGAAATGTGTTTTGCCTTGTAACTTCACCCTCTGCGTTTTGATTAATGAAGACGGAGTAAAAGGAGAAATATGTCAACCACGCGGTCCAGTAATGTGCCTGATTTATGATGTAAAAAACCTCCTGAGTAAGGCTTTAGCCAGACGGAGTAGAAGGAGACATATGATTATGCATTAAGGCAAAATAGAATAAGTGGCTTTATCCCTAGCTCAGGCCTAAAGAGAGAAATATATTATCAAGTAATGCCATATAGTGATAATACATGTACTGTATAATGGGATTATCAAGTAAAGCCATATAGTGATAATACGTGTACAGTATCATGGGATTATCAAGTAAAGCCATACAGTGATAATATGTGTAAGTGGCTTTATCCCTAGCTATAATAGGATTATGCATTAAGGACTAAAGGTGGGTTCTGTAAGCCTGGTTTTATCAAGTAATGCCATACAGTAAACTCTACGGCGAACCGAGTAGATTAAAGTAGAATAAAGTAAATATACCCCGCAACTCCAATCAATCAACTGTATTACTGGAGGGGACGGGGGGTGCCTGTGTGTGAGCCGAGGTCTGCTGAGTTTAAGCCCTGAACTTTATAGACAAATTGAGTCCTAGACGTCCCACACTTCGCAGGACGCTGCTTGAAGCTGGGATTCGGACCAATGAGTTATGGGATAATCAATCTGACCTCGGTTTATGACCGGTGCTTAACAATACCATAAATAAATATTGAATGAATCGGAAGTGTGTGGTACTCTGATACTGATAGACCCTCTAAACACTGATAGACCCTCTAAACACTGTGATAGACCCTACAAACACTGTGATAGACCCTACAAACACTGTGATAGACCCTACAAACACTGTGATAGACCCTACAAACACTGTGATAGACCCTACAAACACTGTGATAGACCCTCTATCTAAACACTGTGATAGATCTACACTGTGATTGCTTACCTTGCTTCCTCTAGAACTCCACCCCTCTTTTGCGGACTCCAAAAGCGGTACTGCTGGTTCTGGTGAGGGGAGGTACTGGTGGTTCTGGTGAGGGGAGGTACTGCTGGTTCTGTTGAGGGGAGGTACTGCTGGTTCTGGTGAGGGGAGGTACTGCTGGTTCTGGTGAGGGGAGGTACTGCTGGTTCTGGTGAGGGGGGTACTGGTGGTGCCTCCTCATCGATATCTTGATCTGAAAGACAAAGACAGAAAACAAAGAAAGACTTTTACAGTAATTTCAGTGCCATCCAGTGGCAGCAATCTCCAACACAGGACCAGAGACCAGGACAAGAACAGGATGAGAACCAAGATGAAGAACAGAATAATGTGTGTGTGCATGCATGTGTGTTGAAACCCTACTGAACAATACTGCTTAGTCATGGAAACATTTTCATGGTCAAGAAAGTACTAGCTCTTCAGCATTGAAAATATTAGCAGCCTGATTTGATACATTAGGTGGCTGGGCCAGGGCCTGGTTGTCGTTATGTTCTCCTTGCAAGTGCTTTCTGTAAGACAGAATGAAAGAAAATGTTCTGCTACAAACTCCCTCACAACATTGGATATAAGTGGATGAAGCGTTTATATTGTGTGCTACTCGTAAATGTGAAAAGAGAGACTTGGCATCACCAGGAATTAGCCTTTTGCATTTAAAGCATGTATACGCCATCTGCCTTGATATGTTAGAACTCTTAACTTAGTGATCACTTACAAATTCTCTGTAAAGTTTTGAGAACTTGAGCTGGGGGCCTATTTTGGGGATGAGGTTCCGGATTGTTTCGTCATCTAAAAGTTGAAACGCCTCCTCATCGATATCTTTATCTGAAAGACAAAAGACAGAAAACAAAGAGACTTTTACAGTCCAGGCAGCAAACTCCAACACAGGACTAGAGACCAGGACAAGAACAGGATGAGAACCAAGATGAAGAACAGAATAATGTGTGTGCATGTGTGTTGAAACCTATACTGCTTAGTCATGGAAAAAATGTCATGGTCAAGAAAGTTAAAATGCTCACCTTTAAAACTGTCTGTGAGCTCTGGCAATTGCCACTCAATTAATTTTTCTGTGACAAAGCTGTCCATCAAGACTGGCCTGAAACAAAACAGAAAGCAATGTGGAAATTAACACATCTGCAATTAATTAATGCCTCATGCCCAAGTACTCAGCCACGTGTGAACGATAGGCCAAGTACTAGCTGACATAGCAGCCTAGAACAGTGGTTCTCAACTGGTCTAGCCTCGGGACCCAACATTTTCTTAGTCATTAAGTCGCGACCCAAAATTTTGAACCACTATGATTTATGTAAAAAAAAATATTTGCAGTAATACGCAATCTTTCAAAACATGAAATAAACACAAAAAAGTGCAACAAAAGTGCAACTATTGCTAAAAACCCAATGAAATAAAAGAATAATAAATAATATATGCTTCTTAGCAGATTTCTTAGCTTAACATAACAGACCTAAATTTGGGGGAACTAATGGGATAACTGAGTTTGCAACAAAAGTGCAACTAGGGCTAAAACCCAATGAAATAAAATAATAATAAATAATATGCTTCTTAGCAGATTTCTTAGCTTATCATAACAGACCTAAGTTTGGGGGAACTAATGGTAAATGGCTGCTTTTTTATATAGCGCTTTTATCCAAAGCGCTTTACAATTTGTTACTCACATTTTACCCATTCACACACCGATGGCGGAGGCAACCATGCAAGGTGCCAATCTGCTCATCGGGAGCAATTAGGGGTTAAGTGTCTTGCTCAAGGACACATCGACACGCTGCCTGGGAGGAGCAGGAATCGAACCGGGAACCTCCGGATTGCCAGACGACTGCTCTACCTCCTGAGCCACTGTCGCCCCTAATGGGATAACTGGGGTTGCAACAAAAGTGCAACTAGAGCTAAAAACCCAATGAAATTAAATAATAATAATAAATAATTATGCTTCTTAGCAGACTTCTTAGCTTAACATAACAGACCTAAGTTTGGGGGAACTAATGGGATAACTGGGATTGCAATAAAAGTGCAACTAGGGCTAAAAACCCAATGAAATAAAATAATAATAAATAATATGCTTCTTAGCAGATTTCTTAGCTTAACATAACAGACCTACGTTTGGGGGAACTAATGGGATAACTGGGGTTGCAACAAAAGTGCAACTAAGGGCTAAAAACACAATGAAATAAAATAATAATAATAAATAATATATCCTTCTTAGCAGACTTCTTAGCTTAACATGCAGGGAACTAATGGGATAACTGGGGATGATGTTTGGTCCTGACAAGAGTCTCAAAGTCTGGGGTGATTGTTATGGTTTGTAACCGACCCCAATCGCACAACACAAGACAGGTATGAGAGTAAGCCAAGAACTGGGCATTTATTGAAACACACAGAAAACGGCACTGTCCCTTTAAGGGAGAACACAAATTACTGGAAAACAAGAAAAGGGAAAAGGCACAGTGCCTTTAAGAGGCGAGCTGGCTAAGGGGAAGGCTAAGGGAAACAGGACAGGGCAAGGGACAAGGGCAGGAACTGGGAGGACTAGGAGGACTGGACAGGGAGGACTAGGAGGGGAAAACAGGGACAGAGGCCCGCGGAGGCGGGCTGGGGAGAGGGAGGACTGGAAGGACTAGACAGGGAGGACTAGGATGACTAGGAGGACTGGGAGGACTGGACAGGGAGGACTAGGAGGACTAGACGGACTGGATGGACTGGACAGGGAGGACTAGAGAGGGGAAACAGGGACAGAGGCCCGCGGAGGCGGGCTGGGGACAGGGAGGACTAGGAGGACAAGAGTGGGGAAAACAGACAAAGACTGGGATAACGCATTAGAAGAATGTTGCTGCTCTGCAGCTTCTCCCGGGATGGTTAGTCTGGGGAAGCAGACGGTGACGTCAGAGCCGCTCTGCAGATTCCTCTCGGCAGCTCTCCGAGGTGGTAAACGGGACCGAGAGGGAGAGAGGGAGCGGGTTAGCTCAGAGTACAGTTGGGAACAGAGCAGGTGTCAGGAGAAGTGACTTGTCCCAAAACAGAGTAATCCAAGTGACTGAATCTTCGGTGTAAATACACACTGTGAGTAACGTCCCAAACACAAATCCACGTGATAGAATCTTCGGTGCAAATAAACACTGTCCCAATAATAATCCAAGTGACAGTATCTTCGGTGTGAAAACACACAGTCAGCGAAGTCCAAACAATAATCCAAGTGATAATATCTTCGGTGTGAATACACACAGTGAGCGATGTTAAAGCAAATATTATCCCAATGAACAATCCAAAAAGCTGACACTGGGTGAGTGACAGTCTGACAAAAAGCAGGATATCTTCAGTGTCTTAAACACACGAAAAACGAATAGGGTCAAAGACAGTCTTGCAAAACTCACCCAGGCGCTGTGCGTAAAGAGAGCAGGATCAACAGGGCGAGCGCGTCGCCACGGGGAACGGGTTGTCCAAAAGCAAATTTTTTTGCTTTTTTTTTTTTTTTTACACACACATCCGCGACCCACTCAACTTGACCCACTCAACCCAAAAGTGGGTCGCGACCCACCAGTTGAGAAACACTGGCTTAGATGATCTACAGTTGTCCACGACTTATCCTCCAAGGCATCTGCTATATAATAATCTTCAGATTTACTTAAGTGTTATTAGTAGGTTACAGCAGTAAGCATTAGTTTGCTCAGTCAATTATGGCCAATTCGTTTTATATTGTTTAATACAGTTAAATAAATAGATAAATGAAAAGCAATTAATTAAAATGTTCACAACAACATGGATGCATGTACTCTGCCAGCATGTTTAATATCCATAATACTAAATGTTTGACTAAGATTTCTATGAAACTTTATTAAAAAAAAAAAAAAAAAGGATTTTTTTTTTATATTTCTTTCTAAAAACTCATAAAATATATTGGGTCGCACCTAAATCGGCAGGGTCGGTCGGCAACCTGAAACCAACTATTAATTTTGTTAGGCCTGGGCAGCTCCCAGGTGTGAATGGAACTCTGTGAATGTGAAGCAGGGCGTAGCTGAAAAAGAGCATCCGTGCTCAGCGAACCTACCCTGGGTAAATAAAGGTTAAAATAAAAAATAAACAAAATAAACACTGCAAGAACAGGCTGAAGCAGCAAGTCATTCAAGTAGATGCCGTCCATGGAAGAACAGTGTCCATGAGGGTAATTCCTTGTACTGTATGAACCAGGGAAACAGTGTGCTGGGGTACCCCAAGTTTGACTCTGGTTCGCTTGACAATTAAGTTTGGGTCACTTCGGTTCCAAGAACAGGCTGAAGCAGCAAGTCATTCAAGTAGATGCCGTCCATGGAAGAACAGTGTCCATGAGGGTAATTCCTTGTACTGTATGAACCAGGGAAACAGTGTGTGCTGTGCTGGGGTACCCTAAGTTTGACTCTGGTTCGCTTGACTTAAGTTTGGGTCACTTCGGTTCCTTGAGATGCCTCCCTCCCGGTCTGGCGCATAACGAAGCCACTTCTTGACAGTTTCGCTGTAGTCCTGGTCGGTCAGCTTGGGGTCAAACTGTCGAGCAGCAGCTGATAGACACAAAAATAAAAAAAGTGAGGAAGAGAGGTGGGTGAGATGATGTACGATGATAAGAGCACCCCTCACTTCACATGAGTGCGATTTTTTTTAATCACTCAATTACTCACTCTGTAGGTCTACAGTAACAAGCTACAGTCAGCATCCAGTTAGACTGGACAGGAAAGAGAATTAAGCAATCGCCTAGCCTGACACCATCTAGGCAATACAATGTGTATCCATGCACCTCTAAAGCTCACCAATTACGTTGTCCATTTCTTATAGGTTGCACTTTCATCACTTTATTCCAACATAACACTTTTTTTTTAAGTTTTTGCAACAGCATAATTATATTCTGAATCACCAGCATCACCAGCATCACCACCTCACTACCTAAACTTAACCTATGAAGTAGTTTGCAGGGGAGGAAGCTCACCAAACATGCAGGCTTGTAGTGTGGTGTGCTTGAATGGCTTCTTGCTTTCTGAACAACGCTTGTCTTTCTTTCCAGCCCAGTTGAACCCACTGGCCAGGGCGTTGGTCATAGCAGTTTTCAACATCAGTCTGATCAGGTTCTCTGAATTGGTGCCTCCTACCAAAGCCAGGCGAGAAATCTAAATCAGAGAGAAGAAAATGAAGGCCCTGCGTTAGAAACAGCATAACGTTTATTTTATGAACACAGAGCAACCAACTTGTTTATACACACACTTTATGCATGCACTGATATTCCAGCCCATGCCAGTCATTAGGTTTAACCACATTAACCCTCCTGTCCATATGTAAACGGTATATTTGAACAATTTCAAAACGTTTCATAAATAGCAGATATACAAGCTCTAACACGTTTTGAACTAGAAAGTGCTAAACACATTTTTCCCCTGAACAAGACCACACTGAAACGATCTACATTTGAGAAATGAATGCAGTTCAATAAATTACCATCTTTTGACGGACTGATTGCTCCATCAGTAATGATTCTGCCTCATTGAAGTCTTGTTCACTGGCGATTGGCAGCTGGAAGGGGAGCATAGTGGTTGTGGTGGCCACCCCGTGTCCCCTGGTCCCACCAGATATGTTGCCCTCAGCCAACTCGGTCTTGATGAACTGCACATCTCTGGATAGATCCTTCACCACGACAAGTAATTCAGCAAGCATTGAATTATTCTTCTGGATGGTAAGGTCTTCAGAAGAAGAGTTAAAATCATTAAGTGAGAAATAAAAATAAGCAGCAAATCACACGAGGAATTACACCATGTCCAATAGACTTGCCTTTCATAAGCTGCCCGTCATCGCCGGCCATCTGTCTACGCTGTGAAACACCAGATTGCCCTGAGCTGTGTCCTGACATCGCTGTAGAAACAAAATCATAGTTATATATTTCACTATAGTTTGACTGCATTGGATCAAACTGGTGGTAGTTCCCTCTAAAATGGCATACCATTTTGTGCATGTTGTGAGAGACCAGGGGGACTGTAGTATTGCCCCGAGCTGCATCCCGACATCCCTGTAGAAACAAATCATTATATTTAAAAATACAAAATCTGACTTGTCAGTCAAATTAACATACATGTCATAATCACTAACACCGGTTCCTGACAGGCAGCAAGCGAGCGAACTGGAGACGAAATCGCACACGACACTGTCCTGATATGACGCAGCGCGTGTCCGAGTGTGTGTTACCTGGATTCTCGACCAATAAAAAGTGTTTAGGGGCGGGACTCGGCCGCGTAATCGCTCAACTAGAGACACAGCGAGCGAATATTTGAGGGGTGAACGACATCGCTGCTCAGTTTACTGTCGCTCGCGGCAGGTCAGGATAGTCTGATTGAAACGAATACATTTTAATCACTTTTTCTCGCTCGCTCGCGTCGCTCTATGTCAGGAAGGGGTGTAAGGAGTTGTATCCCCGTCTCTCAAAACACTGTTACTGAAAGAGTACAGTATCATACCACTACTTGCACTTTGTCGATCTTGCAGCTGCTGGACATGTGAGGCCTGCTGCTGCTGGTGATACTGTACAATATCAAATCCTGGCATCTCGGCTGAAACACAGTAGGAAATACACAAAGTTATTAGCAAATGACGCTATTGTAATCCCCCATGTGAGAAAATGTTTGATTTCCATTCAGCTGATTTCACGTGCACTGCCAAATACTACTTTAATAAAAATATCAAAGACAATGCGAGACAATACAGATATTTTAAACATGCCAGAATATTATGTTATGAGATTGCTTGATAACTCACCATTATGTTGAGTTAGCGATTGCCGGTAGTTGCTAGTAACCAGATCTACAAAGGGGAAATGTAAAATAAGTTGCGACTAAGTTGCGACATTTGGATGGGAGAAAAATGCAAAAAGAAGGGGGGAAAAGATAATAATAAAAAATAACTGTGATAGAGGTGGTGGGGCCAGACCGTGTTGGATTTTATATATCAGGCTGGCATCTCTGAGTTTCAGCATGTTTTCCCAGCTAAGCAGGGCCACTTAGAGTCACTTTAACAGAAAGCAGGGCCAGCCCCAGGCCCGGACTGGCCATCGGGAGCACTGGGAGTTTTCCCGGTGGCCTGGCCTGCACAGATAAAAATAAAAAATAAAAAATTATATAAAAAAAAAAATTATATATTTTTTTATTATATATATATATATTTTTTTTTTTTGCCAGGCCATTGTTTCTAGTTGTGGCGGCGGCGCGGCGCGATAGTTAGATAACCCAGGGGTTCCCAAACTTTTCAGGCCAGGGCCCAGAAAATAAGGCGTCAGAGAGCCGCGGCCCAATGCACATCGTCGGGCTTTTTTTTTATTTTTTTTTATTTTTTTTTGCCAGGCGACCGATTTTTTAAGCCAAATATCACTTCAATCCTATTAAGTTAGTTCAAGTTAGTTATTCATTTATATGTGCTATTTATGAGAGGGCTAACTTGTTGCAAAATAATCATGATAATAATAATAGCCTCATTAAAATACTATTGTTGCTTCGGTTGTTTTCAGCGTTTTATGTGCATAATCTGTTATTTAGTTTGAAATGTTCGTTGAAATAAGTAGATTTTTCGTTTTTGTTTATTTATTAAGTTAATATAAAACCATATAGTCACATTTTAGAATACAATAGAATAGAATTTTAGAATACAACTAGAAACACTGTCCTGGCCTGCTTCTAAGTTCAGTGGCCTGAAATTTATTTATTTATTTTTATTTATTTATTTTTTAATCATCTCGCGGCCCACCCGTGGCTGCTCGCGGCCCACCTTTGGGTCGCGACCCCGACTTTGGGAACCACTGAGATAACCTAGGTGGGTGGGGAACAACCAGGATTTCACTGTCTCCAGAGTTGGAGAACTATCTGACTCTCTCTCTCACACACACAATGGAGCCGTGCTGCCGCTTGTGATTGGTGGAGGCGGGACCAGGCGATACAACTGATTGACAGCGGAGGCGGCGAATGGAATGGCAGATGGCACACCCACTTTTCTGAAAGGAGTTGTTGATTGATTGATTGATTGAAAACTTTATTAACAGATTGCAGAATGGGTACTAATACAGTACAGCTCAATACACACAATTGTTAAGGGGATGCAGACCAGAGAAAGACTTTCGTCTTGTTTACATCAGGGTCCCCCATTTTCAATTCATCAGGACATATATGACATACATGACATACAGATAGACAGTACTGCTACATCTATACATTTATGACATACCAGATTTGCAAATACAGTACTGTTTGTGATACAAAAAGAGTACATAAAAGGGAGTATATACATTTGACGTGAAATCTGTACATTGGAGGAGGTTGGGTGGGGTTGTGTGGTGGGGGTTGGGTAGGGAGGGGTTGGGGGGGGGGGGAATTGTACAACTGTTAAATCTGACATTACAAAAAACAATATGTGGTGGTTATGATTGGGGCTGAAGTTGAATAAACAATGTATGAAAGAGAAAGTCAAAATAATTCCAAGATAATTCAAAGATTACACACCTTTGCCACATTGGCTACAAACATAATCACTGCAAAGTTATCAAAAAAAATAAGAATCTGATCAGACACAAGGGTTAAGTTGTTGTTCCCTTTCTAATTTCCTCAAAAACATCTAGTCTAGTTAATGTGATCAATATTATTTGACAATTGATGCTTTTTGTTGGAAATTTCAGTCAGTGAGCTCATACTTTGAGCTCATTTTATAGTTAAAATGATTGAGACAACGCAATCTTCTGTCTTCGTTGTGCATGCATGCGTGTGCTCACCACATGCGATACATGTTCAAGTTCAAGTTCAAGTTCTTTAATAGTTGTCATACAGAAGTACAGAATACTTTCATACAAAATGCTTCTTACTGTTACGCTCCAGAGACTGTGCTAGACAAGATAGTATCAAATAACATAATAACATAATATAGCATGAATTTAGAAGAAGAAAATGAGGTCACAGTTGTTCGGTATAGACATATGTACAATGTTCTGAGTTACCATATAATATACAATACACATACTATGCAGTGTACTAATGTACAGTACTATCTAGTGCAAAGCAGAAATGGGATGAGGTACAATTTACAGTAAGGTGTACCATGTGTAACATGTGTCACTATTCTGGCAGTGGCTACTGTTATTATAGTATTGTAATGAAAGGTCTGTTATTTAATGTTTGTGTAAAGGGCTATTTTAACCGTTGATGGGTAGTGCATCAGTAAAGTGAATATGGTATTGTGCTCTTGCTCTGTTTGAATAGGTGGAGAGAGTGGTTAACTGTATTATAATAGTAAATAGAAAAATATGTTGTGCTCTTGCTTTTTTCTTTTTGAAGGTGGAGAGTGTAGCATTGCTAGTGCCACAACAGTTTTATTTGAGGTTCATAACAGTACATTGTACTAAGCAATTGTTGGCTCATTAGTTTGTGATTCACATGCACTAAAATTCACCAGAATGCAGGAAATTAAGTCTTTGTAACAAAACATTTCCGGGTGGGGGACCCCCAGACCCCCCGCTTAAAAGGTGGCCTGATTGGGGCTATATTTCGCGCTATATCTCCCGGTATGAATTATTTCCCCAGTCCGGCCCTGGCCAGCCCTGTTACATTTGGTGCCCTAGGTGAGTTTTTATTACGTTTATTTGAATAGGGACAGTGCACATTATTCAACCGTAATGAGAGAAAGTACCACCACTGTAAATATGCCAGTGTTAGCTGGGTAGCTAGTTTTCAACTGCAGTCCCTAGGCAAGATATTAGATGCCAGGTAAAAACAGAATAGAGAGAGACATTTTAGACATTCTAAGAGCATACTTATAATATAGTATAGTATTTGAATATAACAACCTGTTAAGCCTTAAGGTCCCCCTATAGGGGGACCCTGCTTTTCTTTATCATCAATCGATCAATAGAGACCGTATTAAATCCCCAATTATCATATCATGGGGTATCATTGGAAAGCCACACTCATTGGCTACAAAGTGGTTAAGGCTATTAAATACACAATTTGCTATTGGAAAAGTGGGGAGAAAACTGTGATGTGAATGAGCTGCAGGGCAATGACGTCAGGAGCAGGGACTCCCTGATTATGGGATGAGACGCTGAACACTAAAAAGACAGTGGGACTCGGGGTGGGAGCACCTCGCTACAGTGTCAGCACTCTGTTGGATGTTGGGGGGAGTTGGATGTTGGGGGGAGACAGCCAGCGGCCCCCAGGTTCCTGTTAGTGCTGAGGAGGGGAGGCTTAACCTCCTGGAGCCAGACAGGGACGGGGATAGAGGCCGCTGCGCTGCATAGCTCACATACGCTGCACTCGGGACCTTCTTGTGGACGCAGAGTGAGAATTCCTGATTGAAGCCTACAGTCTTGTGGTACACGCCGTCCAGCGAAGCCGTTTTCCCGGGGAGTTGGACGGCGTCCAAAGCACAGACCCTGGGGGTCGCGCCCGTGAGGGAGTTAAGTCCACTTTTACATATTGTATAGCATATTGTATTTTGTATAGCATATTGCATTTTGTATATCATTCTTGTATTGCTGTATATTTCAGGCCTGTTATATGTTAACTAATTGGAGGGTGACGGGGGAAAGCAGATGAGGGAGGGGTAACTAGTACCAGGAGGTGGTCCCGTGTTCACGTTGGACCAGTGATGGTCGGTTGCAGTGCTGGTTCATTGTGTGCATTGTTTGATGTGCAGTGCCTCTTGTAGAGGGTGTTAGCGTGCCGTGGTTAGTGGTGTGCTCTAAAGCTAGTTTATTAGGCTTAGCCCGAGGTGTAGTGGTTTCCTTAACTTAATGGAAGCCTTACTGTGGCTGGTTGCCCCCCATGTCTGTTAACCCACGTTCTCCCTGGTAGGAATACTGTATGAACTTTGGTCTCATTATTTATGCTAACCATCCAATAAAGATTGTTACCTTTTGTACCCCAGGTTGTGCATTTTATTATTTAAGGGCTTTGACAAACAGCAGCTTCCCCTGCTAATTAGCAGTTTCTCCTGCTTGTGGTGTAACCCACTTTTTATTACAATATTATCCCAAATCAGCTTACTCTTTCCATTTGCTTAATTGATTATGCCAATAAAAAGAGATGCCTGGTCTGCTTTTGGTGGTAGTCAGATTAAATAGATTCGTAGACAGTTTTCTAGATACAAGCGTTAAGGTCAGATAGGCCAGTGACTAAATGTAATGATTTAGTAATCCTCTCTGGCTTGTTACTAAACACTAGGTAAATTTGGGTCTTATCCTAGTTGGCCCTTTAATCATCTGAATTTTCTTTTCTTTTGTTTGTTTGGGGGCTTTTCTACCACGTTTATCTTCCCAGTTTATGTTGAAATCTTCCATCAAAAGTACTTCTTTATCAAAGTTGCACTCTCTAAGTATGGTGTTCAGCTGGTCAGAAAATATAGCTTTGGAGTCTGGTGGTCGGTTTTGATTGATTGATTGAAAACTTTATTAACAGATTGCAGAATGGGTACAATACAGTACAGCTCAATACACACAATTGTTAAGGGGATGCAGACCAGAGAAAGACTTTCGTCTTGTTTACATCAGGGTCCCCCATTTTCAATTCATCAGGACATATATGACATACATGACATACAGATAGTCAGTACTGCTACATCTATACATTTATGACATACCAGATTTGCAAATACAGTACTTTTGTGATACAGAAGGAGTCAAGAAAAGGGAGTATATACATTTGACGTAGAAACTGTACATTGGAGGAGGTTGGGTGGGGGGGTTGGGTACATTGGGATATTGACAACCATACTGGGTAATTTACATTGGAGGTGGTTGGGGGGGGCACACTGTATAAACAAGCAAAACTGTACATTGAGGGGGGGGGGGGGAGGATACACTGTACAAACAAACAAAATTGTACATTGGACTATTGACAAAACCATACTAGGTAAATTACTGTACATTGGAGGGGGTTGGGTTAGGATATTTACAGGGGCCAGTGTTGAATTGCAGTCTCCCGTAGGTGTCCCTTGAGAGAGGTTTTGAAAGTGGGTAGTGATCCACATTCCTTTACAGCTTTGGGTAGGGCGTTCCACATTGATGTGGCATAATTGCGAAACGTGTTTAGTCCCTTATTTGAGCCGAATCTGGGTTTAACATGATTTGTGGAGCTCCCTCTGGTGTTGTGATCGTGGTATTCACTGACCTTTGGGAAGTATTTTGACATGTACATGGGTACCTTGGTCGTGTAGTGTATCTTGTAGACCAGGCCCATTGCAAGTTGCTGTACTCTGTCGTCTACTCTAAGCCATCCTAGGTTGTCAAAGTGGGCAGGGGTGAGGTGGGTTCTAGGAGTAAGGTC
Organism: Notolepis coatsorum; assembly: GCF_963971535.1. Taxonomy (NCBI): domain Eukaryota; kingdom Metazoa; phylum Chordata; class Actinopteri; order Aulopiformes; family Paralepididae; genus Notolepis; species Notolepis coatsorum. The sequence goes on along the minus strand of NC_140168.1, from coordinate 101,454,161 downwards.
AAGCAGTAGTCTGACCAGTTTGTTTTGAGATGTTTGTAATTTTGTTTTTAGCGCCTTTGAGGTGCTTTGGTACCATGAGGTGCAAGCATAGTCGTAGTACCCCTGAATGAGTGCTCCTGCCAGAGTACAGCCCTAGGAGGGTAAAGGACATTTGGGGAGACTCTAATTCCTTATCTGAAAAGTGGATCTGGGTACAGTGGATGTTCTCTTTAACATAAAACATCACACCTCCCCATCTCCCTTCAGGTCGCTAAATATATTATAGCCAGGTAGTCAGAGCAGCAGCTGGGGAGTTATCATGAAGCCAGGTTTCAGAGAAAAAGAAATAATCCAAATTTGATTCTAAGAGTAGTTGTTTAATCTGTTCACTTTTAGGGGTGTTACTGCGTATGTTTAGGTGTCCCCCTGGGAAGGCTTTTAGGCTTAACATGGGGGTCCCACACCACTCTAGCATGATTAACAGACTGGATGAAACGCCACTTTTTGTTTTTTTAATTGCTTCTTCAGATTGACAAAACAATATAATAAAAAACAATCTGGACATCCTGCAAAAATTGGTCCCAGCTTTTATTTGTGAAAATCTCTCAGAAACCCCTCTTTATCATCAATGTACATATAGATACACCATAAACTCTCTTAACTCTTTCTCTGCCACGCTGGAAACAGGATATGGCTATGTGCTGCCACGCATTAAACCAATGGGGTCGGTCTCCTTGTTTGCAGGGCTATAATATCTTCTATATTATAGCTATGGATGCAATACTATGGCCCATTTGGCATCGAGTATCTATCGTTCAAGATGTGAAAAATAATATTTTCCCATCCATACATTCCAGTTTTATACCATGGTGAACATAAGTATGGTTTTATAGCAGTTTAGGGTAATTCCTGGGAGGCTAGTAATAGCCCGATACGTGTATTATATTAAATCCATTGGCATTTCGTCCCTACACATACACTTAAAAATTCAAATGCATATGATCGGTATTATGTTCCATCATGAATGCATGAAAGGGGGGGGGGGGGTCATTTCTGAAGAATTGATTGTCAATGACGGCATTCGTTAGTACAACCCCATACGCTGATCAGGGCGATGGCTATGAAAACAAGGCACAATCAAGCTGAAATCTACGTTAAATTGCTTACCTGTGGCCGGTGGAATTCCAGAAAGAATATTCCAATCATTTGATTGCCATCTGGTAGATCGTATGTCCATTTGGGCCACGACATAACCCACCACAGCATAATGAATCGGGGGTCCCGAAAACTAACTTAATGCCCCATATCTCTAGTTTCAGAGTAAAGGTTCAGGAAGTCAGTTTATAAATATATTTATACAACGGCATGCAAATTTCTCGATTCTGATTGGCTGAAACAGTCCATTTACACGTATGTATTGCGAACAGTCCACGCTTGCTGGCCCAGGACCCGCCCACAACAGAATCACATCACATCAATCCGCCGGATTACAAGATGGCGGACAATAATCTTTAACAATGATAGCGTCCTAACGACTAAATATGAAGCGATTCTGTCACAGTGAATGTCTTAGTCCTTTAAACAATGTTGGATGATGTAATTGATGGGTCATGAGTCAATACAGAACAAAAGAAAAATCGCGGATTGATTGATTGATTAATTTGCGATTTTTTTTCAATTTCTTTTTCCTTCTCTCTGACTGCAGCCCTCACTCTCACACTGTCCGACACTGGCTCAGTCTCCACCCACCCCCCCCACACACACACACACACTCCTGTCTGCAACACGGGGGATAGTCAGACTGAGAGAGAGCTGGGTGCTGCGCTGTTCTAAGTGAGCATGGCCTATTGAGTTGATTGATTGATTGCTAATTTTATTACTGTACGCTTGGTTTCCAACTGGTTAAGTTTAGGCCCTCTACAGTAGGTTTAAAAAAATAAATAAAAAAATAGGGCGAAGAAAACTTTTTTTCCCTATAGGGCAAAGAAAACTTTTTAATTTGTTTTACCTACTTTCTATAGAAGCATCTAAGAATGAAGTTCTATAGAAAGTAGGTCTGCATCCCCTTAACAATTGTGTGTATTGAGCCATACTGTATTGTACCCATTCTGCATCTGGTAATAACATTTTCAATCAATCATTCCAATAATACACAGTTGGATGTGTTAGTTGGTTGGATGCACTTCCGAGCTGCTTCCACATGAGGCAACTTCTCTCAATCATTCCAATAATACACAGTTGGATGTGTTAGTTGGTTGGATGCACTTCCGAGCTGCTTCCACATGGAGGCAAATTGTCTTTTTTGTAGTTGTGGGAACTACTTTTTCTGGCGGATGGTTTTTTCAATAAATCTTCGATTAATGTGTGTTTATTGTATAGCAATAAGGTTGGATGAATGTGGCAGTTGTATAAAAGCTTTACACCACTTGCAGTCGTGATTTGTGAACAATAAACCATGCCTAGGGGGGTCTAACGACCCTCGGCTGCGCCTCGGGCCTAACAACCACCCCTAGGCATGGTTTATTGTTCACAAACCACTCCTGCGCGTGATGTAATGCTTAAATACAGCTCATGTATCTCCATTACATAAAGGTGGAGATAGATGTGACCTAAATAACTATGGACCAAACTGTCCTGTTTGATTGATTGAAAACTTTATTAACAGATTGCAGAATGGGTACAGTACAGTACAGCTCAATACATACAATTGTTAAGGGGATGCAGACCAGAGAAAGACTTTCGTCTTGTTTACATCAGGGTCCCCCATTTTCAATTCATCGTAACATATATGACATACAGATAGACAGTACAGCTACATCTATACATTTATGACATACCAGATTTGCAATTACAGTACTGTTTGTGATACAAAAAGAGTCCAGAAAAAAAAATAGTATATACATTTGACGTAGAAACTGTACATTTGACGTAGAAACTGTACATTTATCTAGCAAGAATCCTGGAATCATTGGTAAATAAACAACCTAAAGCATTTCTGAGTATGGGTGGGTTTATCTTTCAGTTTGTCTGTTATCTTTAATTTAATTGTTTAACAGTTTGTTAAAAAAAACTGGGGGTAAAAAAATGAAAAGCTGTACCTTTTAGAACAAATTTTATACTATATATTTCCAATAAAATATCTTGACATTTCAGTTCCGAAAACATACTGTAATCCTTATACACTGTTCAATAACCTTTTTCTAAATTGTGGCCGTTATTAAATGTTGATTCATTGTAATCTGTCACTCGAAGATGACCCTTCGGACCAGAATTCAAGGTTGAACCGCTTTAACACTATTTCTTTTAAATGATCAGATAGAGAGATAGATACTTTATTAATCCCCTTGGGGAACTTCAGGGTATCTCACAGCTCACACAGTATACAGATATTGACAGTTCTCATTCAGTCATTTCACGTTATGTCTGCATCATGAATTAAAAATAAGCACATGATAAAATTCAATTAAATCATATCCATCAAGCGTGATGAGATAAAAGCAGGTGTATAAAACAAGTGTGTAAAAACAGGTGTATGAAAAACAGTGTGTAAAAACAGATGTGTGGGTCAGAGGTCAAGGTCCCCCGCACTATATTACGCTGTTGTACAGTCTGATGGCTGTCCCCCGCACTATATTACGCTGTTGTACAGTCTGGTGGCTGTGGGGACAAAGGACCTCCTGTGCCGCTCAGTCCGTGAGTGCAGGGAGATGAGCCGTCCGCTGCGACTGCTGCTCTGCCCCACCAGGGTGTGGTTGGTATTATGGTATTGTATTTATTCGTACATGGAATTACCACAGTCCAACAGTACATATTAATATAACTCACCAAATCCCATGGCCGAAAGGAACAGGGCCCCGTTCCCCGTACCTGGCTAACTGAGTTAGCCGGATAATTTTCAGCATAGCTTGACTTAAGCCAGACCTTTCCATTCCCCGACGCTCGATTGTCTAAATCACTATGACAACAGATCAAAAAGTTTGAACCTGGTCGAGGGCAGGGTTAAGTTCAGTTAGCTTGATGAACTATGGCCACGCCCTCGCAAAGAAATCCCAGCTCCCTTCCTGAAATATTTCTCACAGTCTAGATCCCATTATGCCATTCTGAATTATGTTTTTGTGCTTCGTTTGAAATGTAAAATAATAGGTCTGCAGTAACGCTGATAATAAATCATATTCAGCCTATGAATTTACTTTGTCCTATATAATGCATGTCATATTTATATGGATACGGCGCTCGCGAGTCGCGACAGTTATTTTAATAACGGACTAAACGGATCATTGCAAATGTGAATCCCACTGGGATATTTTTCGGGTGTTTGGCTCTGATTAGTTTAATATTCTTCGCTGTGTATTTGCTTAACGGAGCACCCGGATGCGTTTCATTCAAGCTGAAGCGTCTATGCGCGGATTGTGGATATGAATTATGAGGAATCTGAATCTGTGGAGTATTTAATTGTATCACTGTGACAGTGTCACACGTTATTGTGATATTGTAACTGGGATTAAAATATATGAGGAGATGCGCTGTTTGATGGATTTGATGACGTGACGTGACTTGATAAATTGAATGAGCCTTTGAAGTTTTTGATGAATGAATTTGAGAAAATGCATTTATCTTTTCAAGCACTGTTATCTGATGATGAACATGAGGTGTCACTGGTATAAACCAAATGGTAATCAATTCAATGCATGTATGGATTAGGTCCGAAACAGATTAAAACCTGATTAATAGTGTAACTGCAAGCCTCCCTCCAAGCCTCTCTTTGGAAACCATGTATTTATATAGTACATAATACCTAAGCACATACAGATATCCTCATAATATAATTCGTATCAATTAGGTCGCTTTCACATATAGTTTTGGTGGACTCTGTGCGGTTCTGGGGGTGAAGTTGCAACATTGTTGCATTCTTCATTTGGTTCGCCTGCGTTCACATAGAAATCTGTGAGGCGGACCGAACCTTCTGAACAATGTCACGCGGTCGAAAAGGGCGCTTGTCTATTGGACAGTGGAAATGTGTGTGTGGCAGCGAGCCTGTGTGTGCGCGCGCATGCGTGTGTCTGTGTGTGGACTGCAAGTCCTCCAGATTAGCGTAGCGGAGGAGAGTTTTGACATGGCATTGATCCATTGTTCTATTGAAGCACATTACCACCATCCTCTCGCTAAACAACTTGTAGACCACAGTGTTTTTATGAGTGCCCACAAGTAGCTGTTTTATTAATAATATAATAAGCCGCGTTTTTTCTTCCTTCTTCCCAAGATGCACAGATATAGAGATAGATGCAGTGTGCTTGTTTTGCAGTGAATGAATGCTGCAAGCAGTGGTAAGGTAATAATAGTATTGACGTGGCATTGATCCAATGCCGTGCGCCTCGGTAATAATAATAAGCCGCGTTTTTTCTTCCTTCTTCCCAAGATGCGAGATATAGAGATAGATAGATAGATAGATAGATAGAGAGATAAGATGCAGTGTGCTTGTTTTGCAGTGAGTGCTGCGAGCAGTGGTAATAATAAGCACTTCCTATATTTGGTTCGCGTTTGGTTCGATGAAGCCGAACCGAGACCTACGTTTTCAGGCGGACCAGAGTTCGCCTGTTTGGTCCGCGAAACGAGTTCGACACGCATTCACACAAACCCGAAAAACCGGACTATCGAATTCTGGTCCGAAAGTCCGGACCAAACAGCCCCTGTGTGAAAGCGACCTTAGATATACTATTTGGGCTTGTTTTTATCGTTATTCTGAAAGAGCTGAACTAATTATTTTCGCTAGCAAGATCTCATTTGATTATTCATTCCATAAACCTATACTGCCAGCAGGCACGTTTAAAGAAATATAATCTGATTGATTGGGGTAATGAGGGATTTAAAATTAGCCTATAGATTATGCATTTAACTCGTCTGCGAGGCTATTGAGCCGTACTGCATTGTACCCATTCTGCAATCTGTTAATAAAGTTTTAAATCAATCAATCAATGCCGGTAGAAAATCAGGATTTCTGTTATCGACACTTGCTGTCTTTTCAGCTGAGGCGGGCGCGCGCAATTATCCTGAGTCTCAAGTCTGGTTCAAATGAACGAGACTGAATCCACCTTCGAGGAACAGAAAAATCCCGGATTCAAACATCGTGTTAATTGAATCTGGATAATGGGACTCTTGATCGACTTAGTTGAACCAGGTAGGGGGAATAGGGCCCAGGAAGAAGAAACATTCATATACCTGCCCCTACACACATACAACACACCGATAGACGTATTGCGTAAAACCAAACAGAATATGCCCATTTTGCAAAAATGGAAACATCAACACAACTAAATTAAATCAACATAAATAAACCCATTTTGTGTATCTATCAGTCAAATTACATATTTAGGTTCATTCATTTATACACACACACATATCTATACATTTATATAATGTATTATTCTATATTATACTTCTATATACTATATCATTTTTATTTTATTATAATATAACTAGATCATACTATTTATACTACACCATATAAGTGTAAACCAATTTTCACTTGAGATACAGTTGACTTCTAAGACATCAATTCACACCTTCCCACTTATCTTGACGCTTACAATTCATCCATATTATTAGCTAATCATACATTCGAATATGAATATTTCAAAGTTGGGATCAATTAACTTTTTAATTCAATATGTCAATTTTATTTAAAGTATATTACGAGTTGTCATGAAAAGGTTTTACTATCCAACCCAATGACAAGTAAATGTGAATGGATGTTCTATCATCAGAAAGTAAACAATTTGGTTCGATTGTAATTGATTGAATTTGAAGTGAATTGATTCCAACCCTATAACGTTTTGATAGTTTCATCATTAGTACAGCCATTACTCGTCAATATACACACAATAATGACAAAATAGTTACTTGTGCAACAGGTTGCTCTGCAATTCCCATAAACACAAGCAGTTAGATGGTAGAAGAACCATCTAGAAAAAGACAATACATGGAACATTACTCTAAAATAAACACTTCTTGTGAAAGTAAAAAAAAACATGTCCAAGTAGAAATGTTGACAATATGTGTGACATTAGTTCAAATCACTATTGTCCACATAAAAACATGAGTCCATACCAGAAGCAGTTTTCCCCTCCAGTATGTACACCACATGTTTGTTAACCCATTCTCCGCCGATGACGTGTTAACACGTCATTCTCCGCCATGCGTAATCTACCAATGACGCCGTAAGGCGTCTTTGAGATCAATATTTCATATTTTCGTCATGGTATTCACATTTCACCCACGGAGTCTTGGCTGGTGCTGTAGGACTCCGCTCAACTCTGCAACGATTCAATACCGCCACCTCGTGGCCGATCGACGAGTTGCCAAACCGGAAGTGGCCGGAAGTGCTTGGTCCGTCCCCTATTTTCGTCCGGCCACTCGGTGATCGTCCCGGGGCTCAATACAGACACTGTGGATATGGATCTTTGCCATAACTCAATAATCAACATTATTTGGACGTGTATTAGTAATATACAACCCGGCAATGGATCGCATCGATCAACATCCCATAATAGCGATCTTTTTGCTCCACTCTCATCACCCAACGCTACGAGGAGACTGGGGTGAGTTTCAGCGTTTTTCTTTACCATTTTCGATACAAACTGCTCTGATCAATATATCACCCATACTACATGAATAATTTAACTTCGGTCACGGAATTATAAACAACCCCCCCCCCCCCCCCCGTTCATCCTCGCATGATGAGTCATAACGTCTAGGACCATGCAGTTGACATTTTTAATCTGGCGTCGATCGGTATCAAACTGCATTTGATGATCTAATATATGCATTTATGGCTATATCTCACGTTCTATGAAATACTGCAGAAAACGATAAAAACATATTTATACTCTAGACCGTATTTTTGTATGAATGAAAAAGTAAAACGTTCCTACATCCTGAACGATAGATAATTGATGTTGAATGGGCCATAGTAATGTCAATTTAGCAATACAATTTAAAAAGTTATAGCCCTGCAAAGAAGGTGAACATCTCCATAGACAAATAGAGCTGGCAGAGGATGGTTTAGGATGGGTACAATGCCCGGCAGAGAATGGGTTAACTAGCTTTGCTTTTGGCTGGTCACCCCATACTGAGGTCAAAAAGTTCCTATGATGCCAGTATTTAAAACACTAGAACAATGTGTGTTTCACTCTTATACCAATGACATATTGTCCAAGGAACATCCACACTGTGTCTCACAGAGCAGAAACAACTGTTGTTGTCAATGAAAACTGTGTCTATGTTAGTACTGCTTCTCTCTCACAGAGGCTTCTGTGCAGGTCAAAAGCTCTTGGTAGTAGTTTTTCCTTTCAAAAGAACGGTCAAATATTACTACCACTATTATTCTTATGATTGTTGATGGACTGATACATAGCTGTAATGACGTACTGAAGCGTTTTCCACACTGGGCCACACATTCATTATGAGTGGAACTCTTCTAACACTGGCTAGAGATGTAGGGTTTATCTCCTCTAAGAATGAATTGACAGGTTTGACATTTCCCTGAACTTCTCTCCCAAGTGAATTTTCTCATGTTTTCTCAAAGATCCTAATGTACTGAATCTCTCATCACACAGACCACAATGATGTGGCTTCTCTCTTGTGTGAGTTATCTGGTGTGTTTTCAGATTAGACAGATGACTAAAGCTCTTCTCACACTGGTCACAAAAGTAGGGCTTTTCTCCTGTGTGAATTCTCTGGTGTAATTTCAGACTCTGCAGTCGACTAAAGCTCTTCCCACACTGGTCACAGGAGTAGGGCTTCTCTCCTGTGTGAATTCTCTGGTGTGATTTCAGATCAGACAGACGACTAAAGCTCTTCTCACACTGGTCACAGAAGTAGGGCTTCCATCCTGTATGAATTATCTGGTGTTCTTTAAGATTAGACAGATGACTAAAGCTCTTCTCACACTGGTCACAAAAGTAGGGCTTTTCTCCTGTGTGAATTATTTGGTGTAATTTCAGACTCTGCAGTCGACTAAAGCTCTTCCCACACTGGTCACAGGAGTAGGGCTTTTCTCCTGTGTGAATTCTCTGGTGTGATTTCAGATCAGACAGACAACTAAAGCTCTTCTCACACTGGTCACAGAAGTAGGGCTTTTCTCCTGTGTGAATTCTCTGGTGTGTTTGCAGCGTAATCAGTTGACTAAAGCTCTTCCCACACTGGTGACAGGAGTAGGGCTTCTCTCCTGTGTGAATTCTCTGGTGTGTTTTCAGATGAGACAGTCGACTAAAGCTCTTCTCACACTGGTCACAGGAGTAGGGCTTCTCTCCTGTGTGAATTATCTGGTGTGATTTCAGATTACCCAGTCGACTAAAGCTCTTCTCACACTGGTCACAGGAGTAGGGCTTCTCTCCTGTGTGAATTATCTGGTGCGATTGCAGAGTAGACTGTTGACTAAAGCTCTTCCAACACTGGTCACAGGAGTAGGGCTTTTCTCCTGTGTGAATTCTCTGGTGTAATTTCAGAGTAGACTGTTGACTAAAGCTCTTCTCACACTGGTCACAGGAGTAGGGCTTTTCTCCTGTGTGAATTCTCTGGTGTGTTTTCAGATGAAACGGTCGACTAAAGCTCTTCTCACACTGGTCACAGGAGTAGGGCTTTTCTCCAGTGTGAATTCTCTGGTGTGTTTTCAGATGAGACAGTCGACTAAAGCTCTTCCCACACTGGTCACAGGAATAGAGTTTCTTTCCTGTGTGAATGTGTTGGTGTTTATCGAGATTCATCTTTGAACTGAAGCTTTTTCCACACTGGTCACAGGAGTAGGGCTTCTCTCCTGTGTGAATGGGCTGGAGTTTATTGAGATTGCTCTTTGAACTGAAGCTTTTTCCACACTGGTCACAGCAGAGACCTTTTCTTCCATCCAAGCCTCTTGGTTTCTTCCCAGGCTTGACAGGACAGCTATCTGGATGGAGAAGAGTGTCAGAGGAAGGAGAGATTTGGTGATTTTACCAGTTAGTCAACAGTTTCTGGAGCAGGAGTGGTTACATCATGGCTATGGTTAAGGTCGGTTTAAATTTAGTCAGGGACTAAAGCCCCTTTAGTCTCAGGTTATGACAGATTTAAGTGTCACCTTATGGATCAAACCTTATATCACGCTATGGGAAATCACATATCTCAGTAACAATATATATCGCAATATAGTACAATTTCTGTAAATTGGATGAAACATTTGTCTACAAAAATAACCACATAATCCATGACTACTTTTTAATAATCCTGAGTCTAAACTAAATAAAAATGAAGGCACTTTGTCTTTTCTCCTTTTATTTGGAAGCAACGTATGTCAGAACCATATGCTGAACACCTCTTCACCTACAACTGAACTCCTGTACACGGCACCAACACTAGGGATGCAACTAAATATTATTTTGTTATTTATTAATCTAAACGATTATTTTACCAGAACAACAACAACAAATCGATTCCATTTGTAATTTAATATTTCAAAATGTTTTACTAGTATCCTTAGGTCACATGGGTAGTTGCCTCTTTACCACCTACTTAATACCCAGAGTAGGAGATGAGCCATGAAGTTTATTTCTGTCTATGCTCGATTTGTGCGTACCACACAGGGAACAAAATAACTGGGCGCCCATCGCCAAATGCGTGTAGATTTACCATCTGGCCAGTGGCGGCTCGCCACTGGTGGCGCTATGGGCGCCGACCCACCTGTTAAATGAGAGAATAAGAAAAAAAAAAAAAACTTTTTTGTTTTTTGTTTTATAGCCCTATAAATAATATAAACATGTTTAAAATGAATAATATTTACTCGTTTTAAGTATGTTTGTATTTCCAATGCACAATATAACGTTATTATCTAAATAAAAAAAACAGCGTTTTCATGGGCAGGAAGTGACGTTTTTTTTTATTTTTTCGTATTTCTCGCCCGGGCAATAAGCGATAGCGCTCTGACTGCGCGTCACAGTTTGATCGCTGTCTCCGTCACAGCCAATCAGTGCATACGGCGTTGTGCGTTGAAATATGACTATTATGTTGGAATCCGAGCGCTATTTGAAGCGGTCTAGCCCAGCCGCGTGAACTTCCGTGAAGAATTTTCCATAGCCGCATTTCGTGGAGACGCTCTCTGATTGGCCGACGCGATGCCAGTTTTTTTCCATAGCCGCATTTCTCGGGTTGGCTTACAGAGAGCAGTTCAGTTGACTCGTCAACAACAACAGCAAGTAACTACACTGAGGCTAAGCTTAGGCACTCTTTCAAAGTTGGTTAAGGTTAGAGTTTGTCTTAGAGCATGGCGATAGAACGCCAGGTAGTTTGCAGGCTGTTCGAGGCGGACATGGACAAAGGCACAGCTCTTCACTCACACAGCTTGCAAGCTATAATATGGATGCAGTCATGGAGGGACATGTATGGACAATGGATGGACATCAACACAGGCTGGATGGACAATGCCATGGAGTGGATATACTTTATCAACAACAAGCCAACAACAAGGTAGATTAGCGATCTTAACTCTAGTTTAATACATGATACGTTGTCTACTGATGCCGCATAACGTAACGTTACAGTACTGCTAGCTGTTAGCTCCGTTAGCCGGCCACTTTTATAATTCCTGCATGGAAACGTTTAAACGTTATGTCGAGGTCATACAATACTACAGTCGACATAAGGTTAACGTTACCCCGTTTCCATGAAGTGTTTAAATAGCAGCAATCTTGTTGAAAATGTAACTTTACTAGTAAAATGCTCTCGCTCTCTCTCTCTCTCTCTCTCTAATTTCGCTGCATGTGGGACATAACCACTCAAGACAATGAATGGTAACTTGTTTAAAATAACGAGCTTTACAAATGTGTTTATTATTGAATGGTTCTGACATCATCTGAGAGAGAGTGAGAGAGAGAGAGAGCGAGAGAGAGAGAGAGCGAGAGAGAGCTGTGCGTGTTTGTGTTGCTGCTGATGCATAATGAATGAATGGTGAGTTGTTTAAAATGACAACATACATTTAAACGTTATGTCGAGGTCATACAATACTACAGTCGACATAAGGTTAACGTTACCCCGTTTCCATGAAGTGTTTAAATAGCAGCAATCTTGTTGAAAATGTAACTACTAAAATGCTCTCTGATGCTGCTGATGCATAATGAATGAATGGTGAGTTGTTTAAAATGACAACATACATGTGTTAATTATTTGATTTGATTGATCCGAGAGACAGAGAGATCGTCTATGTTTGAATGAATGAATGAGAACTTTATTAACAGATTGCAGAATGGGTACAATACAGTACGGCTCAATACACACAATTGTTAAGGGGATGCAGACCAGAGAAAGACGTTTGTCTTGTTTATATCAGGGTCCCAGATTTTCGATTCATATCGATAGTTTAATAGCTAGCCTTGGCTCGTTTAACAATATGCAAAATATGTGTACAGCCCTGTACTCATACTGAAGTTATTCTTGGTATATAATAGGTCTGATTGTGTAACGAATCGATTCCACGTCGCGCTGTGTGTGAGAGAGAGAAGGAGAGAGGGAGAGATCTGCCTGTGTTTGTAGACGGGCGAGTTTTGTTTCTAACTTTTCTATTTATATATTGTGTTTCAAGTTGTGAATTAGAGTCTAGACTATACTTTATTTGACTGGTTGTGTGTTGTTGTAGTAACAGCTGAGCGACTCGTTCATAAGAGCCGATTCATTGCCGTGAGCGTGAGTCGAATCACGAGTGTTGCGTGGTACTGTACTGTACAAAATATTTGGTATAGCGCCCCTAGTGGCGAAAACTCACCGGCCGCCACTGCGTCTGGCGTCTAAAAATAATAGTCTGCCCACCAGCTAGCGTGTAATTCATATCGATACTCTTATTTTGAAAATCCTGTGTGGGTCTCATTGCCGCCCCAAGCGCAGATCCAGTCATAATATCTGGGCTCCGGCAGCTAGCAACGTTCAGGTTAATATGATACTCTTATTTTGAAAACCCTCTAGCAACTCCGCGAGTCATATGATATCCGCCCAGTCCGTGTTGTTTCTTGAAAACAGAGCAGCGTTGTAAACAGAGCAGCGTTAACACAGCAGTGCGCCTACAGGCGCGAAATAAGTCTGTGATGTTTTTTTTCTTCTCACAACTAGTCCAATGCAGCTACATGCTTTGCACCGTCGCCATTCCTTTATGCCCACATCGCCCGAAATTAACGTTTATGTACCAAACACTACAATGTTAACGTCAGCTAACAAGCTAATCCTGATGATCAGACAAGGCAGAGCCACAGTAAACAGCGCTGAGGAAAGGGAAATGGGGGGGGGGGGGCACTCTCCCCTTCCCTGTGTGTGTGTGCGTGCGTTTGGAAAGACGACGGAGTCACTAGTCAGGACTCAGGACAAGAGTATATTATAGTAAACTGAGGATTACTGAGGATGGACAGATAATGTTGATATTCAAATATAAAAAAAATTGAGAGGAGTGTAAGTTTTTGTATTTTATTTTTTTTATTATTTTTTAGACAAACACATAAACAAACATGACAACACACGATAAGATATACAAGCATTAGTTGTCAGTGCACATCCAATGAAATCACATTTTAGTTAATCGTCTTATATAGGATATACCCTTAATACCTGTTATCTAAAAACCTACACACATATGCTCCAGCTCGTACCCCCCCCTTCCGGACCCCCCATTGGATAATCTATCCATTTTCCCTCGCTCCTAACCAGACATTACCATTATATGCTAGCTTTTATTTTCTCCACCACTTCTAACCACAATGTCATTTTGGATTCATTGAGACCCAAAATTCTTGCTGTAGATATTTCTTGATAGATCACATCGAGATATGTAATAATCCAGACCTTTCGGCAAATTTTTTCCGGTTGGAACCATCGTGATGCTATCAGCTTTTTAGCCACGGTGATACCCGATAAAACCAATCTCTTTAGCTGTGGATGTACTGCACACTCAAAAACATCATTCAGCAGTAGTACAGAGGGGTGTACAGGTATATTCCAAGTTAAGAGATTTGATAGTTGCTGGGTCACCTCTTTCCAGAATATCTTAACTGGTGGGCAGTCCCAGTACATGCATAAATGTCCCCTCGTCCTCATTTGTACATAAGGAGCATTTGGAGTCTTGTATAAGACCCATTTTTTTTCAGTCTTATAGGAGTCAAGTATGTCCTGTGAATATAGTTAAGATTGATTTGTTGATGGTCCGGGTTCCTTGATGTGAGTCGAATATTTGCCCAGGCTTCTTGCCAATCAAAATCACTTTCCAGGTCTGGTATATCCCTCCTCCAGACGGAGTCTAGGTGGAGGGTTTCATATGAGGACGTTAGTAATTGATGATAAAAATCTGAAACAAAACCTCTTGATGTCTCTCTTTCATAGAAGAATTTGTGGTTATCTGTGGTGTTCAATTGGTTTCGTTAATGGAACACCCTGAGTCTTCAAACATAACAATAACTGTAAGTAAAAAAGATGTGTGGACTTGGTGAGATAAAATTTTTTCTGTATTTCTTCATATCTACAGAAACCCTGTTGTTAAAAACATCCCCTAATGAGTGTATGCCTTGCTTTTCCCATATAGGGAATATTATAGGTCGTTTTCCAATCAAAAGTGCATTGTTATTGAATAAGGGAGTATGATTGTGCCATTTATGTGAGTTAGGATATTTTTTTTGTGTTTCACGCCATATCCGGATCGCATGAGTAATTATGGGGCCAAATTTCCGTTCGCAATGCTTGATTGATATTTTAGTGTATGCTATGTCCTTTAGTCTATGTGGGGCTACTATGTTTTCTTCTAATTTTCTCCAGGATACTAATGCTTGGGGATCAAACCATGTTGTCAATGGTCTTAATGTGTACGCCTTAAAATAGTGGAAAAAATCTGGCAATGCCATGCCACCGTCTGCTTTATTTCTCTGTGCGGTGGATCTTTTTATACGTGGTGGTTTGTTATTCCAAATAAATTTGTATGTGGAGGAGTGTAATTTTTTCCAGTAACCCTCTGGAGGGGGTAACGGTAGCATTGAGCTGAAGAAGTTGATTCTAGGTAGTACGTCCATCTTAACTATTGATATCCGTGCCTGTACTGAGTTTTTAAGTTTTGCCCACCTATCAAGGTCGTCTTTGATTTTGTTTTGGATTTTTGTGTAATTGTGCTTCACCGTTTGTCTTATGGTGGGGAATATTTCAACTCCCAAACATCTAAAATGTTTTACCATCGGTATCTCTCCTGGGAGGGTTATATCTTTTCTTGCAGGGGCGTTAAGTGGAAGGAAAGCCGACTTCGGCCAATTTATCTTGAATCCCGATAAATCTCCAAAGTTCTCAATCAACTTGAGCAGATGAGGCAGTGTGGTGTTGGGGTTTTGCATGAACAGTATTACGTCGTCCACATATAAACTAATTTTATGTTGTGTGCCCTTGATTACAATTGGTTCTATGGATTGGGATTGTCTTATATATTGTGCTAAAGGTTCTAATGATAGATCGAATAGTCCGGGACTAAGAGGGCAACCCTGTCTAGCTGAGCGTGATACCGGAAAGATTCCGGAGGTGATTATACCTGTTGTAATCATGGCCGATGGGTCTTTGTATACTACTTTAATCATATCAATGAAACCTTTACCTAACCCCATCTTCTCTAATACTGCCCATAAATACGACCATTCCAGCCTGTCAAAAGTTTTCATTGCATCCAGGGACAGCATCGCCTTAGGTATGGTGTCGTCCTTGTCGGCATCTAGTACGTGCAGTATTCGTCTTATGTTATCAGTGATCTTATGAATCTTATGAAGCCGGTTTGATCCGGATGAACTAAAGACGTCATATGCTTTTGTAATCTGATGGCTAATACCTTAGAGTACAGTTTGATATCGGTTCCGAGGAGGCTTAAGGGTCTGTAACTACCGCACTCGGTGAGGTCTTTGTCTTTTTTGAGAAGGACTGTTATGAGTGCAATATTGTCGTTCTTATGGAAGTTCCCCTCCTTGACTGAGTATAAGATCATATTTAGTAATAAGGGTCCAATTATGTCCCAACAAGAGAGGTACATTTCTGGTGGGATACCGTCTCTTCCAGGAGCCTTACCACTTTGCATTTCGGATATGGCCTTCTTGAGTTCCTCTAGTGTGATCGGTGTTTCTAACTGTTTAGCGTCATCCTCTGAAAGTTTGGGGAGAATAATTTGATTAAGATATGTGTCCATTTTGTTTTGATCGAAGGTCGTTTCTGATTTATATAAGTTGGAGTAGAATTCTTTGAATGTCACGTTTATTTTTTCAGGGTCTGTTTCAAGTACTTGTTGTGCTCTAATGGTAGTTATATCTGCAAATTTTGCATTAATTCTTAATCGCATGGCTAATAGGTGACTAGGTTTAGAACCTTGGGAGTACTGCTGTTGTCTTGTGCTACATATTTGTATTTCCGATTGTTGTCTGTATATGGCATTGATCTCTTTTTTTAGTACCTTAACTTGATTTTCTAGTCGAGTTGAGTTGTTGTATTGTAAAGAATTAAATAACGTTGAGTAAAGCGTTTCCAGTTCAGCCAGTTTTGTGCATCGATTCTTGCGCATTTTGGAGGAAAAGCTATCAGTGAAATCCTTGATCATTCCCTTTACCGACATCCATATTATTCTGGGGTCTTGCACCGAGTTTGCATTCTCCCGTAGGAATACTGTGAGAGCTTCTTTGAGTTGTGTAATGAATTCCTTGTTATTAAGCAGCATCGAGTTAAATCGCCATCTTGGGGCTCGGGAAGATAGTATACCAAATGTTCCTTTTAGGAGTAAATAACAGTGATCCGATCATTTCCACTTCATAGTTATCAAATAGTCTCGGGGATGCAAAGACATAATCTATTCTGGATAATGTGTTATGTCTCGCAGATCGACAAGAGTACTTTCGGGTCGTGGGATTAAGTGATCGCCATAAGTCATATACACCTGTATTCTTCGACCAATCTTTTAATGCATTAGATGAATTCTTTTGTTCGCTGGAAAAGGCAAGGTAAGATTTGTCCATCCTTGGATTCCAAATGGCATTAAAATCCGCACCTATTATAAATGAGTAATCGGGAAGGTCTAACATTGCTTTGGTTAGTGTAGTGAAGAAACCCACTTCGTACAAATTTGGGGCGTATACCGCTGCCAACGCTATTTTCCTGTTCTTGTGTACAATCTTAGCTATAGTTATCCAACCATCTACATCAGACCATACTCCCTTTAATTCAATATTCAACTTACGTCTAACGACTATGGCTACACTCCGAGTTCTCGTACCAAAAGAGTGACTAATATTATGATATGTGTTGTCCGCTAACGTATCTATGTCTTTCTCTAGAATGTGCGTTTCGCTTAGCAGAGCAACGACCACCTGTTCTTTTTTCATCAGTGTGAGCACGCTTTTGCGTTTGAGTTGGTTATTTATTCCTCCAGTGTTCCAGATCATTATATTCAAACTAGCCATAATCTATACATGTTGTAGTGTAGTTTTTGGTAATGCTTCTGGAGTGCGAGGCAACAATAGATATACATCCAACTAGTGAGGTCCCGTTGAGAGCCGAGTTTAAAAACATACATATATACAAATAAAAATCCCCTTCCCTCCCACCGAGAGTCGTACAGGATTGTGTCCCATAGACACATCCTACATGTATGACTCCCTCCCTTAGGCCACCGGATTACCCAAATTGAGCTTTGTAATCCTACTCTTCCTATGCTAATTGCCATAGGATCTGAAACTTTCATTCTAATTTAATAGAATGTCGCTTTTGGCCTTGCGCCTTCCCATTAATGTACTAACAATAGTGTGAAAAATGAAAAATATACCTTCATTAATATATTCATTTGAACCTTCTACTAACTTATGTAGGAAACATCAGAAAAAAGGAAAAGAGTGGAGATAAACACTAATACCTTAAAATAAAATAAAAAACAATGTAAGATAAAAAATTTAAAAAAGGAGTGAGAACTAAAATAAAACTCAGAGAAAAACAGAGAAAATAAAATTGAGTAAAGAGAAAAACAGAGACTTTTAGAGCTACATTGTGCAAATCTCTAAATCAGTGGAGTAATTATTTAAAATATTAGAATAACCTTGTCATGCTTATACATTTAGATAGGCTAATGTCTTTTTTTTTTTTTTTTTTTTTATCCTTATTAAAGCCTAATTAATTAAACTTCAACCCTTAGATCATATGCTTATTCGCACCGGATGTTAAAGTTAAATTTACAGGCCTACGTTGAAGGGGTGCATTATATTCTAGAAGGTTGTGGAATACCCTGGTAAATATGTAAACGCTGCTGTTATGTTCCAGAATGATCTTCCTACCCAGGGGTCATGACTACTAGTATTTTCCGGAATATTCCTTTGTGTCCCTGAGCAGTCGAGAGAGGAGCCCAGAATGTTTCAGAATGTTCATAATGTCAATGTTGGATTATTGTCTCTGCAGAGACCAGAAGACTGTAAATATAATGCCTTACAAGCCATATTAAACATCTTGTGCCTTATTGTTGTCAGCGTGCATATCATCTGTTACTTTTGTTGAGCCGTGGTAAAGTCATTATAATAAAATTACTAAAATATAAAGAGAAAGAGAGAGATGAATAGGCTTATCTGTTCTGAGCCAGTGTTTCGTCCTGCCTGGGGGGACCGGATCCATGTTGCTTCATGTAATCTTTCATGTAATCTTCGGCGGCTTTAGGCGTGCGTATTCCCTGCCTAATACCGTCTTTTCCCAAGATCGATAAAAGTGCCGGGTAGCTAAGGATTGGCCTGAGACCACTCTTAAACATTCTCTGCATAACATCCTTGTAGGGGAAACGCAGAGCAATGGCCTCCTTGCATAGATCTTCGTAGATGGATATTGAATTTTCACCATATTTCAGTTTCCCCCTTTGATTGCGTGCTCCTCTAATGATGGCGTCTCGTTACCGTCTTGCGCAGGGTAACAATGATAACTCTCGGACCGCTAACTCTTTGGCCTCGTGTACCGACTCTGTAACATTGGTCCACTGTCGGCGCTGTGGGAAGGATGTTATTACCTAAAATATCTACTAACACTGTTGGAAAGCTGACGTCTGTGCAATTGACTGATTCATCCAGTCCCACAATGCGGATATTATTTCGCCTGTAGTAACGTTGGGTCTCGAGCTGCCTCTCCATTGCTTTCTCTTCGACTTCTTGTATTTTCTTCCGACACTCTTCTTCCACCCGTTTTATCTCATTCGATAACTCTGTTAATCCATCGTTGACGATCTTCTCGTTCACTTGGACCCTCCGTGTAATTTCTATCACCGTATTCTCCACTGCCGTGATTCGCCCGGCCTGTGCAGCGGCTGCTTTCATAACCTCTTTAAATTTAGCATCGACGTGTGCTTTGAATTCATCGATGTGTAATTTGAAAGCTACCATCTGATCCTTCCCTACTTGTATCTGATCTTTTATCAGGATAGTCAGAGAGTTGAAGTCGGGTTGTGAAATTGCACTGCTTGTGTCAGTTGATGCTGTGGGTGCAATGATGGACCCATTGGATTTGTTGGAGATTATCTTCTCAAGTTCCCCTGCTTTATCTTTTACGGTATTTTTACACGTCGTTGCCGTTGTGTTATCAACTGCTGTCTCCTTCTCGGGGCCAGTCATCATTGGTCCCGGTATATTCTCCATTATAGTCCCCCCATCGGGGCTAGTTAACAACGATTCCGCTGTTGCCTCGCCTGTTGTATTTTTTGACCGTGTCAAAATAGGCGCCGTTGGGGTATCCGTGCCGAATCTCTTTCCAGTCTTTTTCTTATCCTTAGTATCCATGTTGAGTCTTTATGTCTTTTGATATAGTTAGTAGAAGGTTTTTAAACTAAATTAACGTTTACGGGAGCGGAGCTATAACCAAACGCGTGTCGCTTCACATTGCGTTCAAACCGGAGTGGAAGTTTGAAGACAGACTACAATATGATGCAAGGGTGGTGAGTTGAAACACAGTGTGTGTATGTCCCGACCCCACTTCTATGTTTCAATAAATTATTTGCATTTAAAACTATTAACGCTGACTCATTCCTTCAGTCCACTCAAAATTATGCTAATATTCCTTATGTTTATGATATTAATTGAAAATAGCATATGAGAGTATTATATGTAATAAAAACACATGGCGATATACTAAAAAGCTATTTATAATTTTTGGCTAGTAAAAAATCTGCCCGGCTGGTACTTTTAAAAATCTACCAGCCAAATGGCTGGTAAGTCAAAAAGTTAAGTTTGTTCCCTGGTGCCACATGTCTACATTTTTATTTTCCAGATTATTCCAGATTGCGAAAGTACAGAATGTAAGCTTTCAAATGATGTGTCATATGTTGAAATCTGAGAATGTGAATGAAGATGATTTTGATCATTTAAATCTTGTAAAGCAGTCTGTTTTCTACAACACTTAGGCCATGTCCAGACTAAAACGGTCGTATCAGGCAAAGTATTTCAAGTTCAAGTTTCTTTAATAGTTGTCATACAGAAGTACAGAATACTTTTATACAAAATGCTTCTTTCTGTTACGCTCCAGAGACTGTGCTAGACAAAAGATAAGTATGAAATAAAATAAGTATAGCAAGTAAAAAATAGAAGTCACACAAGTGTTCAGTATGTACATATGTACAATGTTCAATGCAGAATAGAAGTAACTGAGTTACCATACAATATACTATACAATATACTAATATACAATATACTATATAGTGCAAAGGAGAAATGGGATGAGGTACAATTTGGGTACAATTTACAGTAAGGTGTAATGAGGTATGGGTTGTAGTGCAAATTCTTTACCAATAAATATAAAGTGTGTTTAGGTGTTCTAAAGTGTGTAAAGTGGGTGCTGCAGTGAGTTGTTTGTTTAAAGTGAGTGTGTGCGTGTGGATGTGTGTGCTGTGAGTGCATTTGATGGTTGTTGCATAGTGTTATTGTTCGTTGAGCAACCCGATGGCCTGGGGATAGAAGCTTCTTCGGAGTCTTTCTGTGCTCCGGTATCGCTTGCCTGACCGCAGCAGTTCAAAGAGGCAGTTGTTTCGGTGGCTGGAGTCCTTGATAATTCTCTTAGCCTTACCCATGCACCGCTTGTTGTAAATGTTCTGGAGAGTGGGAAGCCCCCCTCCAATTGTGCGCTCGGCTGAACGGGCCACTCTCTGTAGTCTGCTACGGTCTTGTGCGGTGCTATTCCCAAACCAGGAGGTGATATTGCCAGTCAGGATGCTCTCTATTGTACATGAGAAGTTCTTAACACTTTGGATGCCAGCCACGACATAACACGTGTTATCAGCCCGCCCCCTGAATGCCCACCACGACAATTATCGTTTTTTATCGTTTTTTTTTTTTAATTATTCGCTTTTCAGGAACTAGAGACCCATGGCCCTCTTGCTACCAAGATTTTGAACGTCTAGACATGCAATTTCGCTCGAATCCGCTAGGTGGCAGTCTATCCCTATGTTTGTAACACAGGTATAATGGTACCAACCTACCTGCATTATTCTAATGATAATAGATCTCTGCTATGATTGGTCGATAGTAAAGATCACAGCCTGCCCACCTGGTATTTAACCTGATCACACGCAGCGCGACCTCAGAGCGTCTTCGGATATCTGTGAATAGTTTATTATTATTGAGAGAGAGAGATAGAGAGAGATAGATAGAGAGAGATTAGCATTTTGATTTGATTTTGACCATTGAGCATTGATAGTATTGATAGTATTTCATTAGTAGTAGTGGTAATATATGTTTTTTATTTGTAATACTTGTATTTTCTTTGTAGTCGCAGGTAATAGTAGTTGCCATACATTTAGAGTACAGCACTTTTAAACAAGTGCTTAGTCGTGTTAGATAGTAACACTAGTTTTTAGTAGTTTTTTTATAGTCTTTTTATAGTTTGAGAGTAGGTATTCGCGATGAAGAGAATCCGAAAGACCAAAGGCAAAGTGCCGGAGAAGTATTGTCAGACCAAACTCCCGTTCGTCCAAGCTCCGGTAGCTGGCCCCAGCCGTGAGCCTCCGGCGCCGAGTGCTGGGCCTAGCAGTCCTCCGAATTCCGGCCAGGGCCATGAGGAAGAGGATCGCCAAGACCCAGCACCTATCGCCCAGCTTGGATGATTCCGACGTTGTGGAGGATGAGGACGAGTGGACTCCAGGTAAGATTATAATTTCAATTCAATAAATGTTTCCACATGCGTTTAACGCATTACATCGATGTGTGTTGCAAGCTAGATTGTATATTGAATGTATCGTTATTTGCTAGTGTATTATTATTAAGGCTGTCAATATTAACGCGGTATTAACGCGTTAACTCCCGATTCTATTAATGCCACTAATTTGTTTAACTCAAGATTAACTAAAAAAAAATATTTTTTTACTAGACTTCACTCAGGTGTATTATTGATGCTCTCATTGATACTATGTTTGTTTCTGAAGTGTGTGTGTGTGTGTGTGTGTGTGTGTGTGTGTGTGTGTGTGTGTGTGTGTGTGTGTGTGTGTGTGTGAGATATAGAGAGAGAGGGGGGCGAGAGAGATGAGGAAGGGGCAAGAGAGAAAGAGAGCTGGAAGAGTGTGTGTGTGAGGGAGAGAGGGGGGTGTGTGATTAATCAGCCCTTGTGTGTGTGAATGTAACAAGTTCCTAACGTTTTCTTTCCCCTATTATTTCATGCACACTTTATTCATTATTTTAAATTATTATTTTCTTTTAAGTTATTTTGTGCATCACTCGGTTTTGAATTTGATGCAAATTTGCAATGCATGAGGGTCATCCTTTTGTGTTAAATGGCTGCATAAAGCAAGCATTTGTTGACTCGCATGTTGATAAGAGTATTAAAACTTGGAACTTGAAAAAGATCTGTTTAAGGTAAAAAAAAAAAAACGATTAATTTGCGATTAATCGCGAGTTAACTATGGACAATCATGCGATTAATCGAGTTAAATATTTTAATCGTTTGACAGCACTAATTATTATACATGAGGTCGGTCGTTAGTTCCTCGTATGTGCGAATGTTTGTAGATTCGTTTCAAGCTAATCTAGGCCTGTGTACCGTGGATGCTTTTGGCTCATACCCCGGTATGTGGCTATTTGTATATTGGCCCGCACATTCATACATTGTATTTCAATTTACTGTAACGTGCCGTGTGCATCAATTCAATAAATGTTTACACGTGCATGCGTCTGAATCGATGTGTGTTGCAAGCTAAATTGTATATTGAATGTATCGTTATTTGCTAGTGTATTATACATGAGGTCTGTCGTTAGTTCCTCGTATGTGCGAATGTTTGTAGATTCGTTTCAAGCTAATGTGTACCGTGGATGCTGTCGAAAAC
>NC_140168.1:101311919-101430650 GCF_963971535.1 Notolepis coatsorum | reverse complement strand
GTGTACTCTCTGTTTAGGGTCAAGTAGAATCCTAATTTACTTTGAGATTTGGTTGATTTGTTCCAATATTCTATATAATTTTCTTTTTGTTTTGAGATTATTTGGTTGGGCCAGATTTCTTGGTATCTGTCCTGAAGCGTTTGTGGGCAGAGATTTCTGACTAGCTGGGAGAGGGGACTCTTATCTGGGTTCATCTCTTGGCTCTGAAGGGCTTTGTAGTGGTAGGAGTGGGGGTCACTTGATTGGATGCATTATTGGCAGTGTGTCTATGGACCTTAAGTAGGTTTTTGCACAATTCTGCATGCAGTACTTATAATGGGTGTTTTTCCCATTTTGGGAAATCTTGGTTAGTTAATGGACCCCACACTTCGCTGCCATATAATATTATTGGATTTATTACAGAATTTAGAATTTTGAGCCAAGTCCTAATTGGGATGTCAATTGGAATTTTCCTTTTGATGGCATAAAAAGCCCTTCTTCCCTTCAGTTCATTCACAGCCATATTGAAGTTACCATTATGATTTATTTTCAATCCCAAATATGGGTAGCTTTTTGTGTTTTCTAATATGTGTGTGCCTAATTTAAATGTATTATGTGAACTCTGAGACTCGTGTCTCCTTTGAAAGATCATGACTTTAGTCTTCTTCATGTTTACGTTCACGGACCATGTCTGGCAGAACTGGTGGAGGATGTCTAGGTTCTGTTGTAGACCCTCTTTAGTGGCTGACAGCAGAACCAGATCATCTGCATACATCAGTAATTTTACATTGGTATCGTGCAGAATCAGACCGGGTGCAGTGGAAAGTTCTAATAACTTTGCTAATTCATTTATATATATATTAAACAATGTTGGGCTTAAATTGCACCCCTGGCGGACTCCGCGACCCTGGGTGAAGAAATGTGTTCTTTTATTGCCAATTCTAACAGCGCATCTGTTTTTTGTGTACATGGATTTGATCAAGTCATATGTATTTTCCTCCAACACCACTTTCTAGAATTTTGAAGAAAAGACCTTTGTGCCAAATTGAATCAAAAGCTTTTTCGAAATCGACAAAGCAGGAATATATTTTGTTTTTGTTCCGTTTTACGTGAATGTCAATTAGGGTTTTAAGAGTGTATATATGGTCAGAGGTACGATAATTTGGTAAGAATCCGATTTGGCTTTTACTTAGAACGCTGTGTTCCGTAAGGAATTCTATGAGTCTGGTGTTGATGATACTACATAGAAGTTTGCCCAAATTACTTGTCACACAGATACCCCTATAGTTTTTTGGGTCATGTTTTATCTCCACTCTTGAATATTGGGGTTGAGTCCTTCATTCCAGACATCAGGAAAATAGCCTAAATTTAGTGTCAAATTGAATAATTTTAAAATAGCCAATTGGAATTTTTCAGAGCTGTGTTTAATCATTTCATTTAATATGCCATCTGTACCACAGGCCTTTCTAGCTTTAAGGCACTGGAGTTTTGATTTCAGCTCTTGTTCTGTGATTGGGAAGTCTAGAGGGTTTTGATTATCTTTTATGATATCTTCCCATTTTTGTAATTTTTCACATATCTGGCTGGTTTCCGTTTTTGTATTCAAGGGTACAGTTGTAAAGAGTTGTGTGAAGTGGTTTGTCCAAACATCCCCATCTTGGATAGCCATTTCTTCCGGCTTATCTTTATTCAATGAGTTCCAGTGGTCCCAGAAGGAGTTCGAGCTTATAGAGTCCTCTATTTTGCATAATTGTTTATTTACGTGATTGTTCCTTTTAGTTCTGGTCTTTTTGTAGTGTTTCAGTGATTCACAGTATTGGAGGCGTAAGGTGTCATTTTGTGGGTTTATGTGTTTCTGGTTTGATATTCTTCTTAGCTGTGTTCTAAGAACTTTACATTCTTTGTCAAACCAGTGGTCCTTTTTAGTTTCTCTGTTTGTTACCTGATAATTTTAATTTGGACTTTATTGCGGTTCTTTCAAATATATAATTGATGTGTTCTACAGCTAGGTTGACTCCTTCGACACTGTTAGAGTATGGCGTGGCTAGGAACGTATCTAACAGTGATTGTGTCCCATCACTGGTGATGGCTCTCTGGTAGTCTTGCATGCTGTTCTGGGACCATCTGTAGTATTTGGGGATGTTGTGTAGTTTACTGGGCTGTGTAGGGGGATTTTTGAGGGACTCAGTTCTCTTCATGTATGCAGTGATCTGACTGTGGTCGGAGAGTGGGGTCAGGGGTTTGACTGAATTAACTGAAATATACTGGATCCAGATCTGTTATCATGTAATCTACTGTGCTGCTGCCAAGGGGTGAGCAGTAAGTGTACCTTCCTTGTGAGTCCCCTCTCACACGCCCATTGACAAGGTAGAGACTCAGTCCTCTACACAGCTGTAATAAATCCTTCCCATTTTTGTTTATGGAAGTTTCATGGTTATTTCTAGGGGACTGGTTTACATGGTTGCATATGGTGTGGTCAGATATGAATTTGTCTCCATGTGTACTGGTGAAATCAGGGTGGGTTCCCGTTCGGGCATTGAAGTCACCGCAAACAAGCACATGACCTTGACTTTGATAAAGACATATTTCTGACTCAAGGTTGGAGAAGATGTCGTCTGAGTAATATGGAGACCCAGTGGGTGGTACGTATATTCCACAGATAAATAGGTCTCTTTGAGAGGGGATTACTTCTTTATTTAGTTTTAACCAAATATGATTGTTCCCGGTTTTTAGAATCTGTATTGACTGGTGGAGTTGTGATTTGTACCAAATTATCAATCCCCCTGAGTCTCTGCCCTGACTAATATGTTTTGTTTTATTTGATGGCAAAATGACCTCTCTATAGTGAGGAGGGCAGTGTGTGTCTACATCTTCTCTGCACCATGTCTCAGTTAGGATTAGGAGGTCATTGTTTGTTATAGCCTGTAAAAAATCTGAGTCTCTACTCTTAAGGCCGAATGTTGAAGAGCAAAGACCCTGTATGTTCCAACAACTGATGGCAAATGATTGCATTTTGTACAAAAAATATATAAAGGTGTTCAAAGGGTATAAAAGTTATAAGGTATAAGGGTATTCAATCAATGAAAAATATATATAAAGGTGTTCAAAAGGTATGAAGGTTATAGGGTATAAAGGTATTCAATCAATGAACAAACATCACTGAATAAATTTAACAACAACAAAGGCAACAGCAGGCAGTTGGCCTGCTTTTTCTTTTTTGGTCGACTGCTAGCTTGTAGTGAGAAGTTTACTGCATAGCGTGTATAACATTTGTTTGATCTCATTCAGCTCTGATGTAAACATAACGTAGCTAACTTCATTAGACGGCCGACGTATGGCTCTCTTGTCCATTCATTTCATCAGAAGAAAGCGTTAGTGTAATGCTTCTTGTTAACAATAAGTTTGTGTACGCAATGTCGCTGATTAAAATAATTAAACCGTTAAGACCTGTCGCTCTCATACAGCTGGTGACAACTGCCCAACGCACCTTTTTGTTCATTCATTAGGAATGCTGAACAATGATCCGCGTTTATGCAGTCAAAGCGGTAATATAATGGATCTATTTCGTCTGGTACTGTGGTTAAGCGGTTTATGGTCATACCTCTCAAGCCGACGACCGGGGTTTGAATCCCACCCATTCTGATATATATTTTTTTTTTTATTATTTATAAAATGAAATTGCCCGCAACGATGTGCATAATACAATAGTAATAATATATAATAAGAATCCAACCAATAGAGCGACATTGTGCAATAAACAAGTAAACAAAGTAGGGCATATCGGTATTTGTACATGAGTTATTCTCGAAGTCAACTTCTTGTCTGTTGTTGCTACGCAACTTCAGCGTGGGGAGAACCTGTTCAGTCTGGTACAGTACAACCTAGGTTTTAGGTTGTATCAAACCAGACGGCTGTGATCGCAACCACCGTCAAGAGTTCAGTTTTATGTTATTATCTACATAATATCTGATGGTGAAACGCTGTGCGTGGGGTACCTGTAATTCGGACACCAGGTACCCCGAAAGACTGGATGGAGGAGTATATGTTTGTACCTTTTCCGAAGCCCAAAAGAAAACTCGAGAAATGCAAGCGGTGGATTGTGTTGTGTCGTCGACCACATAAACAGCTGAACGTCAAGACCATTACCAAGGACACTTATGTTTGCTCAAAGGTAAGGTCAATTCATAAAGACATAATATTTGACGGCATGTAATAGAAACGTAGTTAGCCAACGTTAGCAGCTAGCTAACGTTGATTGATTGAAAACTTTATTAACAGATTGCAGAATGGGTACAGTACAGTACAGCTCAATACATACAATTGTTAAGGGGATGCAGACCAGAGAAAGACTTTCGTCTTGTTTACATCAGGGTCCCCCATTTTCAATTCATCGTAACATATGACATACATGACATACAGATAGACAGTAGGCTACTGCTACATCTATACATTTATGACATACCAGATTTGCAATTACAGTACTGTTTGTGATACAAAAAGAGTCCAGAAAAAAAGAGTATATACATTTGACGTAGAAACTGTAACTTTGGCTTCTGTCTTTTCACCCCAAAGCACTTCAGAGATGGGAAGCCATCTCCCATCCGGGCTCTCGTGTTTGCTCTCACCCAAAAAAGGTAACAATATCACACTAAGAATTCTCGATGCACTTCAGATGCCTTAGTGCCACTTGAAACCAGTGACAACAGGGACAACGATGTAAACAGTAAATAAGTCCTGGACTTCGTTTTATCCCTGACAAGGCAAACACAAATGTTGATCTGTCAAAGTTATGTTTGTTGTCAATAAAATCCACTTTGAGCTGCATTTTATGTATGAAAGATGCTCCATAAATGAACTATTATTATTATCTGTCTATGCTTAGCTAATACTCAGCTTTGTGTTTTTTCACAGAATGAGGTGTGCTGGAGATGTTACTGTCCCCACAGAGACGACACAGGTCAATCCAACACAGGACATGAGTGACATGAAAGAGGTATGATTTATGTTTTTGGACTAAAGTGAGCATCATGGAATGTGTGCAACTTTACAATCATGTCATTGATGAACTGAATATCTCTGTGAACTCTCTCAATATATATATCTCTTCTTGTAAAAAGTACAAAGTCACAGTAGCAGTGAAGGGCTTGGGGTAATATGTGGACTGTATGAAGGCATCTGAAATTTTCTCTTTAGTATCTTGCCAAATTCTGATGCAGTCAGCCTGCCCTCTCGCTCTCGCTGCAGCGAGAGAAAAAAGAAATAGATTAGAAATCATTTGAAATTTTCTCTCTTTAGTATCTTGCCAAATTCTGATGCAGTCAGCCTGCCCTCTCGCTGCACCGAGAGAAAAAAGAAATAGATTCGAAATAATTTGTCTAATTTCTTTCTCACCTCATTCACCTCCCCCTCATCCCTCTCCCCTTATCCATCACCCCTCTCTCCTCCCCTCTTACTCCTCTCTCTTCTCTAAGAAGGTCAGGGTGTGGAGGAGCCTCCAGATGAGGAGCGCCGGCCTGTGGAGCAGGCTCCCCCAATGGAAGGTGGACCAGAGGAGCGAACTTCAAACCACAGCAAACTTCAGTCCCATTGACATATAGCAGAACTGATTGGCAAATTAACACAATGCCCCTGCGTGTGCAGCTCTTGCTTGTTCTTATGAAACTGAGACAGAATCATGATTTAAAAGATTTGGCATTTAGATTTATGATTGATGAACGTAGTGTTGGTACTTTGTTCAACGCATGGGTGGACTACATGTTCACAGTTCTAGGGGAACTACCCACGTGGCCTCACAGAGACGTAATAATGGCACAAATGCCAGGAAAGTACAGAGAGGAATTTCCTACAACGATGGCAATATTTTACTTTGCCCTCTTCTCCTTGATTTGTGATGACAATTGGCAATCTGAAGAACTCCAAATTCTTTTCCCTATCCGACCTAATCTGTATGTCATGTATGTCATATATGTTATGATGAATTGAAAATGGGGGACCCTGATGTAAACAAGACGAAAGTCTCTCTGGTCTGCATCCCTTTAACAATTGTATGTATTGAGCTGTACTTAGATGGGAGGCCGAGTCTGTCTAAAGTGAACTTGATTGATCCATGTTGGGAGACTACACAATTCTTTGTGTGTGATATCTAGTTATTATGTTGAGTCAAAATACGTTTGTTGGCCAGCCGTCTGGTGGTCATCGGTTATCGTAATCTTACATTTAAATTAAATGTTTGCTCATGCATATCCTTGGACACCTCTAGCTGATAAACCAATCAGGATACAGAAACGGGAAATACGGACCCCAAAATTGTCAACAAGAACGGAGAATGGATCTGACTGGAACGCTAGCTGGATTATACATTGCAACATGAGACAGTAAATACTATTGTAATAAAACGTTCAAAACTATGTTCAATTTGTGTATTGTTTTGTTACTATAAGATTGTATTTCGCACTGTACCGACGTCACAGATGAGCTTTAGATGGTTAACGTGATATTAACTGTGCTGTTTACCATGGCCTCTCATTCAATCATGATATTCATTGTTTTGGGAAATACAGGTCCTGCAGTTGCTACTCTGATAATGGTTCTTGATATAGAGCAGGGCCAGTCACCTCAAGAGCTCAATCGTTGAGCTTGCATGATTACTATATAACCCTCAGGCTAGGGTTGGATTAGGCCTAGAATATATCTGTCGTGTGGTCCAGGGTTGAGCATCTGGGGAAACAGAAAATGTTGTACATATGTAACGGTTGTGACAACGTCAAAATGTATGTTACTTTTCTACCAATCTGTATTAGAGAGTCTCATCAGATATGGTATTACAGCTTGGTTTGGTAACCTGTCTGTACAATTAAAGTCCAAACTGGTCCGTCTTCTGCAATCTGTTAAAATTTGATTTTACATTTAGTCATCTACCTATTGAAGCGTTGAGAGAAAAAGACAGCCAAGATTGTACTTTAAACTAAATTACTTTTATTTGCCTGTATTCTAATTACATGCAATGCTTTGGTCCAACATTTTAAATGTCAAAGTAGAACTGTAATATGTACTTTCTCAGTCAGTGCTAAGTTCACATCAAAACAAAAGTAGAACTGTAATGTGGACTCTCATATTATTAACATTGACAAACATATTTACAATTAGCATTTTATAAAGTAGAACTGTAATGTGTACTTTCTCAGCCAGTGCTAAGTGCAGTCATCTTATGCAGCATCACTTTTCACATCAAAACAAAAGTAGAACTGTAATGTGGACCTTCTCCTATTAATTAACATTGCCAAACATATTTACAATTAGCATTTTATAAAGTAGAACTGTAATATGTACTTTCTCAGTCAGTGCTAAATGCAGTCCTCTTATGCAGCATCACTTTTCACATCAAAACAAAAGTAGAACTGTAATGTGGACTGTATCACAGGTCAATCACAAATGTCTCTCTAATCCTTGAGAACAATGCTGTCTCCCAGATTCACCAAAGCAGCACAGACTCGGATGATCTTGTCGATGCTGCTGTATTGATCACGATTGGCTTCACCTGCTAGACTCTGAACACAGCAAATTGGAACTGGACCCTTTAGTATTGTGTATCGGTTCTTGACTAGTCCAATCACCCTCTCAATGTGGATCCGCACTGATGAGATTTTACGGGCTCTCTCCACCTCCTCTGCAGACAGCTGCTTCTTGTTCCTCGTAAATGGGGGTAGAATTAGTTGTGCACCGCAAACAGATCTGATCCCCGGGCATGTGCAGCGCAGGGTTTATAAATCCACACTCCCCGACAATATGGATATCTGAGGCTCTGCCTCCCCAGGCCTGGGACACAAAGTTAATGTGACCCACTGGGCTGCACGATATGAACACTTTCACTGTGGCGTGGCGTTTGTAGGAGGAATAGCACTGAGCACAAGCTTTAAGAGTTCTGGGTGCATCGATGAAAATTTCAAAACAATCTATGATCGATGTGAGACGAGGAAACTTTGTTTTGAATACTGGGGGGATGGTTGAGAATATGTGGTCCCTGTCCTGCCATTTAATCAAGAAGTCAAGCTTGACGTACATCAGGTCTATCCAGGTCCAGAACACTTTGATGACGGTTAGTGATGGGTCGGTCATAGGTAGGTAGGTTTAACATAGCATTAGTTGGGTTTTTTTATTATCCTTTGGCGGAATTATAGGTCAACGTGTAACTTTAATATTTCCGTTGGTGTACTATACTACTGCCGTCCGTCAATGGACCATGCGTGTCCCGACACCGACGCCTGCTGCGCCTGCTGTGTGCTGAGAGTGTCAGTGTTGCTACAGTACAGTCACAGTCGTCAGTCAGTCACACTTATTTAACATGATCAAATAATTATTATAATATTTTTTACTTCACTTTGAAATATTATAGTGAAATATTTTGCAATGTTGTCGCATTTATCTTGTTGAAATCCTCCAACAGGCTCTTTTTTGTAAGTTGACTGGTTTGCACACCAATAATACAGTGCAATAATAGAATAGTAGAATAGATAGTAAAATTATGCAATAGAATGGCCAGAGTAAAATAGTGCTACAGTACAATCAACAGCGGGGTGTATTAGAAGGCTATGGTGAAGAGGTACGTTTTTAGCTTATTTCTGAAAATATTAAGAGATCTAGCTTCCCTAATGTCCATAGGTAGTGTGTTCCATAACTTTGGTGCATAGTTAGCAAAGGCTGCATCCCTGATTTTCTTTAGACTGTGGCTCGGAACCTTCAATAGTAGATGATCGCAATGTTTATACTTTGTATATAAGGAGGAGGACCTTGAAATCAATTCTAAATGTTACCGATGATTACTGATGTAAACAGGGGGATCCTGATGTAAACAAGACGAAAGTCTTTCTCTGGTTTGCATCCCCTTAACACTTTGATTGCCAGAAAACGCTTTTTCACGTCATTCAGAGCCATGCTAAAGGTGCCGAGGACGCCGTAACTCGTCTTTGATATCAATATTTCAAAAATCTGTGATCGAAATCATATTTTCTTTCCGGAGCCCTGAGATGTGCTGGTGGGCTCCCACCAACTGTCTAACGGTTCGAGAGCGCCATCTGGTGGCCGATCGGCAGATCGGCCAAGAGGGAGGGGCGCCCCAAACAGGAAGTGCTCATCCATATGAGCTCCGGGCACTCGCGTCCGGTAGCCGGACTCCATCTCAACACACTGGATGATCAATCGCTCGCCCTAACTCAATAAACAATGTTATTTGGACGTATATAGTATTATACAAGCTGGAAATGGTTCATCAGGATAAACATCCCATAATCGAAAACGGTCTACACCACGCTGATCGTCCAACGGCGCGAGGAAGATCCGGTAAGATTCAGCGTTATTTTTGAACGTGTTCCATATAAACTGTTATGATGAACATATGACCCACACTAGATGAATGATATAACGCTGCCCACGGAATTATAAACGATCCCCCGCCCATCCGGTCATCATCAGATCATACGTAGATCATTCTAGAAGTACGTCCAATTGAAATTTTTTATATCGCCCCGATTGCCATCAAACTGTATTTCATCATCAATATAATGCATTTGGGGCTATAGATCACGTTCTGGAGAAAGCTGCAGAAAGAGATGAAAACATACTTATACATTAGACCATACTTTACTATGAATATGTGAATGAAAAAGTTTAACGTTGCTACACAATGAACAATACATATAGGACTTTGAATGGGCCCTAATAATGGCAATGTAGCAATAGAATTTAAAAAGTTATAGCCATGCAAAGAAGGGGTACTTCTCCATAGACAAATAGAGCTGGCAATCTATGGTATATCATGAATTTAACCCATGGCAATCAAAGTGTTAACAATTGTATGTATAATTGTATGTAATTGTATGTATAACATCTGCCACATTTTTTCATAGTTTTTGATTCGCAGCGGGATCCGGAAGCGCCACTGAACCGTGAACCGTGAGTCGAATCAGTGAATCGGTTCATTGCCGTGAGCGTGTATCGAATCGCTCACTCACTGAAATGATCCGTTGGGCACATCACTAATGACTGTTGCCTTTGACACACCTCTGATGTGGGAGATGAGGTCAAAGGACATGTCGTGACGCAGTTTGACAAGGGTGATAAATAGCTGATCTATGTCTAAATGTATCTGTGCCCATATTGTAATATGTATATATGCATTGGTCAAAGTTTAATCTTGATTTGCATCGTAATAGTTATTGTAGTCACCCTCCAACCATTTTGGATACAAGGACAATCTTGGTTGAGCCTTTGGGTGAATACGGGAGGTAGGAGTAGGTGGCGTTGTTGCTTCCCATCCTTCTGAGGGCCTGGGCACCAAGGAGTGGCTCTGCTGGCACCGCGGGAGGCAGCGCTGGCACAGATCCATCGTCCCACCTGATTGATTGATTGAAAACATTATTAATTGCAGAATGGGTACAATACAGTACAGCTCAATACAAACAACTGTTAAGGGGATGAAAGACTTTCATCTTGTTTACATCAGGGTCCCCCATTTTCAATTCATCAGGACATTTATGACATACAGATATTTATATATAGCCTCTGGAGACACACCCAGCACCCTCCTATACAGTCTCCACTGAGCCGCCATGATGCCAAAAGAGCACTCCACCATTCTTCTGGCGTGGGAAAGCCTGAATGAATTAATGACAACTTTATTTAACAGATTGCAGAATGGGTACAATACAGTACGGCTCAATACACAAAATTGTTAACCCTTTTCACTGCCACACGACAGCAGGTTAACCCTTTCACTGCCACACTACAGAAGGTTAACCCTCGGTTGTGTGATAGTAAAGGGTTAACCTTCTGTAGTGTGGCAGTGAAAGGGTTAAGGGGATGCAGACCAGAGAACGATGGAGAAGG
Organism: Notolepis coatsorum; assembly: GCF_963971535.1. Taxonomy (NCBI): domain Eukaryota; kingdom Metazoa; phylum Chordata; class Actinopteri; order Aulopiformes; family Paralepididae; genus Notolepis; species Notolepis coatsorum. Next base: position 101,419,790 of record NC_140168.1, on the reverse strand, counting down.
TTCCCTTATAGTTGAAATACAGGGAACCGCTGCAAGGTGGGGCTTGGACTATGACGTGCTTCCCATCAACTGCACCTATAAAACAACACACAATAAAAAATGCACAATTATGCCACAACAATGTGGAACGCCGGCCCTACCCACAGCCGTAAAAAGATGTGAATCCCTACCCATGTATGTCCCTATGTCATAAATGTCACTATGAATTACAAATATGGGGACCCTGATGTAAACAAGACAAACGTCGTTCTCTGGTCTGCAGCCCCTTAACAATTGTGTGTATTGAGCCATACTGTATTGTACCCATTCTGCAATCTGTTAATAAAGTTTTCAATCAATCAATCAATAACGTTAGCTAGCTGCTAACGTTGGCTAACTGGGCTGGATACACGATAGCTAGTTCGCAGTTAAAGTCAAACGTTAGCAAACTAATACAGTAGTTTGGTCTATGTTTCTATTACATGCCGTCAAATATTATGTCTTTATGAATTGACCTTACCTTTGAGCAAACATAAGTGTCCTTGGTAATGGTCTTCACGTTCAGCTGTTTATGTGGTCGACGACACAACACAATCCACCGCTTGCATTTCTCGAGTTTTCTTTTGGGCTTCGGAAAAGGTACAAACATATACTCCTCCATCCAGTCTTTCGGGGTACCTGGTGTCCGAATTACAGGTACCCCACGCACAGCGTTTCACCATCAGATATTATGTAGGATTGGTTGGATTCTTATTATATATTATTACTATTGTATTATGCACATCGTTGCGGGCAATTTCATTTTATAAATAATAAAAAAAAAAATATATCAGAATGGGTGGGATTCAAACCCCGGTCGTCGGCTTGAGAGGTATGACCATAAACCGCTAAACCACAGTACCAGACGAATATATACTGTATTTGTTGTAAATTCCCCATGATTTGTTATGCTGTGTATTGTCATTTCCAGTCAGGCACTTCTTTGATGGCCCAGGGGTCCTATTATTTATAGTCTGGCATCTCTCTGGACAGCCCAGGGGTCCTAATGGGTTTAAATACAGCGGCCATCTTGCCCCCATGTGTTCCATTGCTGTCTGCTTTCCCAGTAAGAGTGCGTTCATGAACTAAGTAAGTCACCAATAGCCTACAAATATAGTGCCTATGGTAATGATGGATTCAAGTTTCAAGTTTCAAGTTCAAGTTTCTTTTATTGCCACACGGCCAGGCCGGTGGAATTTGAGCACGGTGCAGGTGGTAGCTGCGACAATACACCACATGGATGATGGAACACAACATAACATCAACAACAACATAACATAACATAACATAACATAACATGCATAACATAACATAACAGCAGGGGGTGAAATTAGGATGAGTTGGAGTTGAGTAATTGTATGGCCTTGGGGAAGAAACTGTTGTTGAACCTAACCGTGCGACTACCTAGTGACCTAAACCTTCTACCAGAGGGGAGGAGTTGGAAGAGGTGATGAGCTGGGTGCAGGGGGTCACTGATGATTTTGTGTGCGCGTGTGATGGTGTGATGTTTGTGTATGGAGTCCAGGGTGGGGAGTGTGCAGTTGATGATTTTGGATGCCCTAATGATGATCCTGTCTAGTCTGTGTAGTGTGTGTTTGGGTGTGTTGCCGTACCAAACAGTGATGGAGAGTGAAATGATGTTTTGTATGATAGCTGTGTAAAATTGAATCATTAGCGTCTTCCTGACCTTGTACTTCCTGAGTTGTCTTAAATGAAATAATCTTTGGTTGGCTGTTTTAAGTAAATGAGTGGTGTGATGGTCCCAGTTGAGTTTGTTGCTGATGTGTGTTCCTAAGTATTTAAATGTGTCTGTGGCTGAAATGAGTTGGTTATTGATGAGCATGGGTGTTTTGGTGGGTGTGATTTTGCGAAAGTCAATAATGAGTTCCACGGTTTTGCTTTCATTGAGTAACAGGTTATGTTCTTTGCACCATGTGAGTGTTCGCTCCACCTCCAGCCGGTAGTCATCCTCCTTGTTGTTGGAGATCAACCCTAGGATGGTGGTGTCGTCCGCGTATTTAAGGGTTTTGACTGAGGGGGATGCTGAACGGAGGTTGTTAGTGTAGAGGGAAAAAAGCCACGGGGAGAGAACACACCCCTGTGGTACCCCAATGTTGGTGGTCAGAGGGAGAGAGGTGAGGTTGTTGTAGCGGACTACCTGTTTGCGGCCCTTCAGTGTGTCCAGCAACCAGAAACAGAGGGAGGGGGCAATGTTCATGTTGGTCAGGGTTTGGAACAGTATGAGGGGGTCGATGGTGTTGAAGGCACTGCTGAAGTCAATAAAGAGTATCCGGGCGTAACTGTTTTTGGTCTCCAGATGCTGGAGGGTGTAGTGCAGTGCCAGGTTGACTGCATCATCAGTAGACCGGTTAGTGCGATAGGCGAATTGTAGAGGGTCCATCAGGGGGGATGTGAGTGTTTTTAAAACTGACAGGACTATGCGTTCCAGCACCTTCATGGCTACTGCCGTCAAGGCCACGGGTCTATAGTCATTAAGGCTAGATATTTTTCCTTTCTTGGGTATGGGGATGATGATGGATTGTTTGAAGAGGGCTGGGATCTGCATTTGCTGGAGTGAGGTGGTGAAAATGCCAGTGTAGACTGGTGCTGGTCAGAACAATAGCTGAGGCAGGCAGGTGAGATGTTATCCGGGCCTGCTGCCTTGCCCTTATCCAGCCTCCGGAAGAGGTTCCTCACTGTATCTATATCAATGGTGAGTGGGGTGGATAGGGCCTAACAAAAATAATGGTTGGTTTCAGGTTGCCGACCGACCCTGCCGATTTAGGTGCGACCCAATATATTTTATGAGTTTTTTAAAAAAATTATATATTAAAAAAAAAAAAAAAAAAAATCCGATTTTTTTTTTTTTTTTTTTTTTTTTTAGGAATAAAGTTTCATAGAAATCTTAGTCAAACATTTAGTATTATGGATATTAAACATGCTGGCAGAGTACATGCATCCATGTTGTTGTGAACATTTTAATTAAATAAAGAAATTCCCTATCCATAGTCGCCGTGGGAAAGAATAAAATAAAAAAATAAAATAAAATAAATTCCCTACCTACCCATGGCCAAACTGACAACCAACCTGAAACCAACTATTATTTTTGTTAGGCCTAGGTGAGGGGGAGGGGTGGGCCAGCTGTCTTTAAGAGGCTTCTCAAACCTGGCAAAGAAGGTGTTCAGCTTGTCTGGGAGGTGGGGGTCTGCGTCGGGGGGGGGGGGGGATTTCTTTTTGTAATTGGTTAGTTCATTGAGAGTTTTCCAGACTGCCCTAGTGTTGTTTGAATCAAATTTATCCTCCAGTATAGTGGCATAGGATGTTTTTGCCTTCCTGATGGCAGCTCTAAGTTCATATTTAGCTGCTTTGTAAATCTCAGTGTCCCCCTCCCTGAACGCAGTGTTTTTCTTTCTCCGCAACTCAATGAGATCGCGTGAGAACCATGGTTTATTGTTACCATAGGTTTTAACAGATTTAGTGGGGATATGGAGATTAACACAAAAATCTATATAGGATGACACTGTGTCTGTGTAGGAGTCTAGATTGTTACAGGCCTCACTAAAAATGGACCAGTCAGTATATTCAAAGCAGGCTCTAAGTGTTACATGTCAAGTGTTACATGTCATATGTAGCCTGCCTTATGTGTTGAGATGCTGTGACATGCATGTGTGACTATGATTTGGTTTGCTACGTTGTGTTAATTCATGCTGCTAATTGAGCTATGCTAATGCCAATAATGCTATAGCATCTCTTCAGTTGTGTGTTCTGGATGCCATTGCATTCTGCCATTTACTTGTTATGTTGGTCCATGCGGCCGATGCTAATATGCTAGATAGCATCCTTTCAGTTGTGTGCATTATGTTTGGTCCATGCAGCCAATGCTAATATTCTAGATAGCATCTTTTTCAGTTGTGTGCATTATGTTTGGTCCATGCAGCCAATGCTAATATGCTAGATAGCATCCTTTCAGTTGTGTGCATTATGTTTGGTCCATGCAGCCAATGCTAATATGCTAGATAGCATCCTTTCAGTTGTGTGCATTATGTTTGGTCCATGCGGCCGATGCTAACATGCTAGATAGCATCCTTTCAGTTGTGCGCATTATGTTTGGTCCATGCAGCCAATGCTAATATGCTAGATAGCATATTTTGCTGTGTGTTCAGGTTATGATTAATAAGCATGTACCTCTGTTAATTATTGTGTGTTCTGCTTATCTGTTGCAGAACACCACTCACTCAATCTTTGATCGCTCCATCCAGCCCTACGACCTGGATGGAAGCATATCGCTCAACAACAGAATCCTTAATAAATACGAAAGGACTGTTCTGTGTCTGCGTCCGCTCTCTGACCGGGGTGTGCCCTTCTGGATGAAGTGGCTCCAGCAAACTTTGCAAACAAGCATTATATCTTCAATATTGGTCCTTCGAGCCGGAGAACTTCACCCACGACGGCGCCATGGACACACAGAGAACAGCAGCAGACGAAAATGGAAGACGAGGAGGAAGGCTGCGACAGCTTCCAGCACACCTGCAAGGCTATCTGGTTAGTTTACCACAGTCCCTCATGCCTAATACTGCACCGTCTCTACCAGATGACAGCGAAGGTGCCACCGCACAGCAGCTGCGGTCACTCAGCCTGCAGACCGAGTTTGCAGCTACAGGTGACCAGCTCCACACTGCGCTCGGGCCCCCTCCCTGCCTCTCATTGCCGGGAGCAGTCGATCAGACGCGACACTGGGACCTATCACCGTATGCTAACACCCGGCCTGACCAGCGGGAAGTGTGTGTGGGGCTCACATCGCCATCAGAGCAGAGCCACCACAGTCGGAGCCTAACAGGTGGCACCTCTGACGCAAGAGGACCTTGCTCTACCGTGCCCCTATGCCTTCCACCACCATTGTCACATCATAGTCTGAGCGTCCCACCCAACCGCTCACCATGGTCGAGCTCGCTGCCACTAATACCGCTGCTGTGCCCAACAACTGCAACGTTACAGTCTCAAGCCACAACCTGTACACCGGGCCAAAGGCAGCAAGCCTACATGTCGACTCAGTCTCTACCGCCGACAGTAACCTCCGCGCCGACAGTAACCTCCGCCTCTGTTCGGGGCTGCTCCGAGGCCCCCAGCCCCCACCGCGATGAGTCTGGTCATGCCACAGTCTGACTTCCAGGTGATGCAAGCAGTGGGTCACGTGGGCCAGCAAATGCCAACGGTACCAAGTTACCAGCCTACCTACCGGTCAAACCAGCCTGTGTCATCAATGGTGAGGAGCAGGCATGGCAGCACACCAGCGGCCGCACAGACCCGGTATGAGCTTACGCCAATGAGATCTGCATATCAAGTGCATCAATATACTACAGCTACGCCTGCACAGCCTAATTATCAACCTCAGACTGCAACAGCACTCTACCCTGCACGATGGTTACCCACTGCAGCTGCTCTCCAGCCAGTGGGCCAACATACAGCAGGTGCACCTCAGCAGTCTACCTATCAACTACCCTCCTGGACAGCGCCGCCTTCACCATTCACAACCGCTGTCGCAGCAGCGAGGGCATATCAGCCTCCACCAGTATTCCCTGCTCAGCAAGCGTATCAAGCGCTGCCGCACCAGCTGAGCCACCATCAACGATCATCATATCTGCCTCCACCAATCAACACTGCTCAGCAATTGCATCAAGCACTGCCGTACCAGCAGAGCCATCAACAACCAGCATGTCAGCCTCCACAAGCCATCCCTGCTCAGCATATGTATCAACCATTGCTGCACCAACTGAGCCACCATCCACAACCAGTGTATCAGCCTCAGCCTGCTGCATCGACTCAGCCAGCCTATCAGCTTGTGCATCCAACACCCGGTCCAGCACCCTATTATCATGTAGCAGTTCCACCGGTCCAGTATGTCCGTCAGGCCCAGTACACAGCACTACAGGATCCATACGCTCTCCAGCCTCCCAGGCAGCCAGTCCCTGTACCTAAACTGCCTAACCTGGTCCATGACAGCGAGAGAGAGTTCACGGACCTTAAGATGGCGCTGGACCACCTACTCGATGCCCACACTGAACTTTCTGAGCACTACAAGTACCGTGTACTTATGGAGCAGCTGGTTCTAGATGAGGCTAAGCTGATAGCCCAGTCCTGCAGGCATTATGCGCAACCCTACACCGCCGCCATGCAGGCCTTGCAGCGGCAATACGGACAGCCATATCAGCTTGCACAAAGCGAGATTGCCGCACTACTGAACGCTCCTGATCTCAAAGCAGGAGATACCAAAGCCTTCCAGAGCTTCGCCCTTAGCGTCGACTTGCTAGTGGGAATGCTCACATCACTGGAAGGACCTAACGGGATGGAAGTCAGGTCGACCGGCCATGTGGACCGGCTCCTGTGTAAACTCCCTACGCAAGTGAGAGATGGCTTTGTGGAGCACCTACAGGCTCGAGGTCGCCTCGACACGACCAGCCTAAACCCGTACGACCTTCGAGACCTCGCCGACTGGCTCAGGGTAAAGGCTGAAGCTCAAAGACTGTCAGAGAGAATGGCACAGCGCCATCGGATGGAAGGGACACAGTTCTCTAACAGAGACAAGCAAGTTCCCCCACCCAGACCTTGCAACCAGCCTTTCTCTGTTTATTATGGCTCTGCCAAGCCTAAACAAGACAGCCACCAGCCTGCTGAGACATCTCAATCAGAAGCCAAGAAGCAGAAGTTCAAGAGGATGTGTCTCTTCTGTAGGAGTGCCGAGCACTACCTATCGCAGTGTCCAGACATTGTCCAATGCTCGCCGGGAAAGGTTGAGAAGTGGATAGCAAATGGCAAACGTTGTCGTAATTGCGGTCGTACCAGCCATGAGCAAGATGCCTGCACCTTGAGGAAACCATGCAGTGAGTGCCAGGAGGTCCACCTCAGAGTTCTCCACGCCATCGCCAAGCCGGGTCCCCATGCCTACCTCATCACACCAAAGGATGGTGCCTCGCTCTCCAACTCCAAACAAGGAGGGAAGGTGTACCTTAAGGTGGTACCAATCGTCATTACTAACGGGAGCAAGTCACTGCACACTTATGCGATCCTAGACGATGGAGCTGAACGCACGATAATACTGCCTGCTGCAGCTCGACACCTGGACCTTAAAGGCGAAGTGGAGTCCCTCGCACTGCGGACGATTCGCCAGGACGTGGCTCGCCTCACTGGCAAGTCTGTAGATTTCCATGTGGCCTCCCTGACTCATCCTTCTGAACAGCACCTGGTGAAGGGCGCCTTCACAGCAGGTCGATTAGCCCTGTCCGAGCAGTCTTACCCTGTGACTGCGCTTCAGGAACGCTATCGCCACCTGAGGGGGCTCCCATTGCAGGACTTCAGTCAAGTGCATCCACTACTGCTAATTGGTGCAGACTGCACCCATCTGATCACATCCCAAGAACCCATCAGATTCGGCCCCAAAGGTGGACCCGCAGCAGTCCACACAGCGCTCGGCTGGGCACTCCAAGGCCCAGATGGTCTTGCGTCACAGGCTACTTCATGCTACTTTACCTCTCTCAAGTCTGCACCGGACGACCTCTATCAACACGTTGAACGTCTCTGGCAGCTTGATGTGCTTCCATTTAGAAGTGGAAAGCTAGCAGTAAGGGCCCGTCTGGACCACGAGACTGTGGGCATCCTGGAAGCACGCACTGAGAGGGTGAAGGTTGGTGACACACTCCGATACGCCACGCCTCTGCTCCGCGCAAAGGACGCGCCACCACTGAAAGCCACTGCCAAAGCAGTCATGCCAATGCCCCGTAACACAGAGCAAAGACTGGTAGGAGATTCAGCTAAGGCTCAAATCACTGGAGCAGAGATCAAAAAGCTCGATGGAGGATGTGTTGCCAAGCTGGGTGAAGAAGCGGTAAATGAGTCTGACGAGTCATGGTTCACCCATCACGGGGCGGCGGCCGACTCCTCCTTACCTCAACCTAACCTGCATGACACCGAAGTCTTCCTGCTGAAGACCAGCCAGGCGGACTGCTTCCCAGAGGGATTTAAGTGTCTCAGAGCTGGAAACCCAGTACTGCCCAGTAGTAAGCTCAGTACGCTCTCACCAGAGATGGATCATACAATGGGTCTTCTCCAAATTGGTGGACGCTCTTGTCACCTGGACACCTCCTGTTCTACTGACATCCACCCCATAGTTCTCGATCCTGGCCATGCAGTGACGAAACTCATCAAGGATGTAGATGCCCGCCTACTCCACCCAGGGCCCGATAGGGTCTTCGCAGAGATCAGGCACCAGTACTGGGTCCTGTGGGGAAGACGGGCCATCAAGCATCATCAGAGGACCTGCACAGGATGTAGGAAGTGGAGGTGGGAGCCGGTGGCTCCAATGGTGGCAGACTTACCTCCTGCCCGGTTGCGGCCCCTTAAGCCACCATTATGTGACACCAAACAGGTTGCTGATGGGGCGGCGGGATGCCTCCCTGCCACAAGTGTCCTACGCTCCCGACCCGACTGTGGCAAATGATGGCGACAATCAGAGACCTCGGTAGCCACTTAGGGAATTTGACTGTTTACATAATAGCTATGCTATTCTTGGGGCGGCTGTTGTAAATTCCCCATGATTTGTTATGCTGTGTATTGTCATTTCCAGTCAGGCACTTCTTTGATGGCCCAGGGGTCCTATTATTTATAGTCTGGCATCTCTCTGGACAGCCCAGGGGTCCTAATGGGTTTAAATACAGCGGCCATCTTGCCCCCATGTGTTCCATTGCTGTCTGCTTTCCCAGTAAGAGTGCGTTCATGAACTAAGTAAGTCACCAATAGCCTACAAATATAGTGCCTATGGTAATGATGGATACATGTCATATGTAGCCTGCCTTATGTGTTGAGATGCTGTGACATGCATGTGTGACTATGATTTGGTTTGCTACGTTGTGTTAATTCATGCTGCTAATTGAGCTATGCTAATGCAAATAATGCTATAGCATCTCTTCAGTTGTGTGTTCTGGATGCCATTGCATTCTGCCATTTACTTGTTATGTTGGTCCATGCGGCCGATGCTAATATGCTAGATAGCATCCTTTCAGTTGTGTGCATTATGTTTGGTCCATGCAGCCAATGCTAATATGCTAGATAGCATCTTTTTCAGTTGTGTGCATTATGTTTGGTCCATGCAGCCAATGCTAATATGCTAGATAGCATCCTTTCAGTTGTGTGCATTATGTTTGGTCCATGCAGCCAATGCTAATATGCTAGATAGCATCCTTTCAGTTGTGTGCATTATGTTTGGTCCATGCGGCCGATGCTAACATGCTAGATAGCATCCTTTCAGTTGTGCGCATTATGTTTGGTCCATGCAGCCAATGCTAATATGCTAGATAGCATATTTTGCTGTGTGTTCAGGTTATGATTAATAAGCATGTACCTCTGTTAATTATTGTGTGTTCTGCTTATCTGTTGCAGAACACCACTCACTCAATCTTTGATCGCTCCATCCAGCCCTACGACCTGGATGGAAGCATATCGCTCAACAACAGAATCCTTAATAAATACGAAAGGACTGTTCTCTGTGTCTGCGTCCGCTCTCTGACCGGGGTGTGCCCTTCTGGATGAAGTGGCTCCAGCAAACTTTGCAAACAAGCATTATATCTTCAATAGTATTATAGCTTACTTGAATGAACAATCTCCCTCCCCACTTTACCAGCGTATTTTAAATTCACAATAAAGAGGAGTGGAAGTTTGAAGACAGACTAGACTACAATATGATGCGGGGGTGGCGAGTTGAAATAGTGTGTGTGTCCCCGACCCCACTTCTATGTTTCAATAAATTATTTGCATTTAAAACTATTAACGCTGACTCATTCCTTCAGTCCACTCAAAATTATGCTAATATTCCTTATGTTGTTTATGATATTAATTGAAAATAGGATATGAGAGTATTATATAGTAATAATAACACATGGCGATATACTAAAAAGCTATTTTTAATTTTTGGCTGGTAAAAAATCTGCCTGGCTGGTAGTTTTTAAAATCTACCAGCCAAATAGCTGATAAGTCAAAAAGTTAATTTTGTTCCCTGGGCGCACTGCTGTGTAGCTCTGCTCTCAGGGAACAAACTTAACTTTTTGACTTACCAGCCATTTGGCTGGTAGATTTTAAAAACTACCAGCCAGGCAGATTTTTTACCAGCCATTGGCGGTTGGCTGGTACTTATTTTGTTCCCTGCATGCGCCCCTGTCAGTCCTTTTTACTCCTGCTGTAATTAACAATAAAACCAAACAATGGAGATTTAATAACTCCTTATTGAAAGATCAAGTTTTTGTGTCTATGATTGAGGAGAAAACACAGGAGTACATTAGTATTAATCTTACATCAGTCCAGTCAGTGCAGACTGTATGGGAGGCTTATAAGGCAACCTGTAGGGGCTGGATTATAAACTACTCAACAGCTAAGAAAAAGGAAAAAATGGAAACATGGTCTGATTACTGAACTTAAGTCCTTGGAATCTAGTCATATGTTGGACCCTGACAATTTAGAACTAAAAAACGCAGTGTTGGTTATAAAAACAGAATTACAAGCAATTCTACATGAGGAAAATGCATTTGCCCTCTTTCAGTTGCGTCGAAAATATTATGAATCTGGCGATAAGGCTGGTAAAATGCTTGCTCTCAGACTGAAGCAGCAAGAAAATCGTCAATCAATCTCTAGCATATATGATGAAGATGGCTCTTTGATTTGTGATCAACTTCAAATCAATCAAGCATTCACAAAATTGTATAGCACACTGTATAAATCAGAATGTTGTATGAGTGAAGAGGAAATGGAAAACATTTTCAGAGATATAAATCTCCCAATCCTCTCTGAAGAAGAAAGGGAATCATTGGATGCACCTATCCTGGAAAATGAAATTAAATCAGCTATCCCTCTCAACCGGTAAAACGGCGGGTGATGATGGCTAGAGCTGCCGCGGTATTGATGTTTTCCTTACCGCACACATTTGCAAAATATTTCCTACCGCCGCGGTTATTACCGCACGCTAGAGCTGCCGCGGTATGGATATTTTCCTTACCGCACGAATTTGCGCAATATTTCCTACCGCCGCGGTAATTACCGCACAGTGCGCACAAAAAAAAAAAAAAAGTTTGAATGCATTTTTTTTTTTTTTAGTAGTCTACTCTTATAGCCTGCCTCTAGTCTAATGGCGCTTTTCCACTGCATATTACCTACTCGACTCGACCCGCTTTAGGCACCTGGTACTTCGTTCCTTTTCCACTGCAGCCAGGTACTACTCCGTTTGGGGAATGGGGATGCAGGCGGGGCCGCCGCCGCTCGCTTGTGTACACTGAAAGCTCCGTGGGCATAGATGTCCGAGGGCTTGCAGCAAGCCAGAGTTTAACACAGTTTCAATCAATCAATCAATCAATAACAACATTAACCAGACTCTCGTTGCGTCTATTCTGCCAAAGCTAACGTTACCTCTCATTGTGTATTCTACCAAGCAAACCCGGGTTTAACGTTACCTCTCGTGTATATCGGATAACAACAACAAACTTAACACATCAGCGATCTTGTTGTGACACTAAACTCTCCGCTCGGTGGTAAATTGGGTTGATGTCGGTTTTGTTTCATCAATAAATAAGGCAGAATACACAGTGAATCCATTCTTTTTTGTTTATTGCACTTGGTTCTGTCGCAAACAAATCCTGAATGAAATGCATCCTTAGCGAGGCAGTAAAGATGGCGGCGTTCTGTTTTCGTTCAGAGGCGTCGAGTAGGGGGTATCTGCAGAGCCGCAGAGCCAGGCTGGACCAATAGGGTCGCTTGGAACCGAGTAGGGTATATCTGCAGAGACGCAAGCCAACTTTATTATTATGATAAAAAACAGCGGTGACGCGGTATTCAGCCTAACTCTGCGGTGAGCGTGATGCAACAGCGATACCGCGGTAATGCGGTTATCGCGGCAGCTCTACCGCACGCACACAAAATTTAAAAAAAGAAGTTTGAATGCATTTTTTTTTTTAGTAGTAGTCTACTCTTTATAGCATATAGCCTGCCTCTAGTCTAAATGTCTATCTTTAGAGGATGACTTTGCAGCATGAATATTGTTTGGGATTCGGCAAGCACGCATTAGTTATTGAAAGTGAAACACGGATTCGAAGTTTCCCCTCTGGTCGTGCGCAGTTCACTCGGTGTCGCGGGCAGGGGTGGTTACCCCTAACCTCCCCGACCCTTTCTTATTATTATTACTATAAAGTTACTACTTTATAATAAAGGCATTCGTTTTGTGGCATTAACATTATATAGTTATACGTTCAATAACATCAGCGTATTTACCGGACAATAGCAAGGCAAGCAATACTCTATTCATATCTCAGTTCCTTTCTTTGCTCAGAGCGTGCTGAGTTGTCCCATTCTGCGGTCTGTTAATAAAGTTTTCAATCAGACAAGTGTATAGAACGAAGGGCTTTTATTATAACATTCGTTGCAGACAGTAAAATCATTATGTCTCGTTTAGTACTCCTGAAGAGCGATGGTAGTCCACTCCGGCGGAGAGTTAAAGCTAACGTTATTAGCCGTGTTGTGATGAGCTGACATTCAGGACGTAAAAAACGTGTGACGCGTCTCTCTTCTGACCAATCAGTGGTCTGCAATGTTTCACGTGACTTTTCTGGTACCCAATAGGGTCGCTTGGAACCTCGATGGAGGAGTAGGGTATATCTGCAGAGCCGCAAGCCCAACGAGAGGAGGGTAATTTATTATTATTATTATAAAAAACAGCGGTGACGCGGTATTCAGCCTACTCTGCGGTGGCCGTGATGTAACAGCGATACCGCGGTAATGCGATAATCGCGGCAGCTCTAATGATGGCTATACAAGTGAATTTCTTAAGTGTTTCCAAGTCACTCTTACACCACTTCTAATATTGCTGTTTAATGATATAGTGGCCAATCAATCCATGCCGCTAACCATGCGGCAAGCTACTATTTCATTGATTCCAAAACCTGGCAAGGATCACTTGCAAATGTGTAATTTCAGACCTTTGAGTATTTTAAATAATGATTATAAGCTGTTCGCGAAGGTCCTTGCAGGGCGATTGGAAAATGTTATAGCCTCATTGATTCATATTGATCAGGCCGGCTTTGTACAGGGTCGTCTAGCTTCAAATAATATGAGGAGGCTAATGCATGTTATGTCAAGGGCGGAGGCCTCCCAGCATCCAGCGATGGCTATATCGCTGGATGCTGAGAAAGCCTTTGATCAAGTGGAGTGGAAATATCTGTTTTGTGTACTTCCTAAATACGGATTTGGACCGGTTCTCATGAACTAGATAAAGGCACTTTACCATGAACCGGTTACGTCAGTCAGAACAAATGGTATAAGGTCTGATCCATTTCATTTCTATCGATCTACCCGCCAAGGATGTCCGGTTTCACAGAACATTTTTATTCTTTCCCTCAAACCACTTGCCTGTGCTATACGTGCTCATAAGGAAATCAGTGGTATTCGTATTGGTAGTTGTGAGTATAAGGCCAGCCTGTTTGCTGATGACATATTATCAACACTAACAAATCCTAGCCATTCCATCTCTCAAGTGCTAAAGCTTATAGATACATTTGGTAATTTTTCGGGCTATAAAGTGAATTATAGTAAAAGTGAAGCTATTCCACTTAACAACCTAACTTTTCAATCACATCTGGGTTCTGCTCCTTTCAATTGGAAGCCAAAAGGAATTAAATAACTGGGAATTAAAATCCGATCTCCCATTGAAAAAATGGTTGAGGTAAATACATCGGACCTTTTAAAGAATATAAAGGAGGACATCAAAAGATGGACAGTCTTGCTGTTCTGAAGGTCCAGATTAACACCGAAAGTCTGCGTTTATTATTTTGTATAACTTGTATATTGTTTATATATATAAGATATATATCTTTACGCCATCTGTTGCATAATAGTATTCTTCGCTCGACTCATTGGGTCCCATCCTTGACATTGTAGGCGCCAGAGACGAGCCCCCCTAGACATGGTTTCTAGACATGTTCAGACAAGTTCAGACTTGCCCAGAGCCGGCGCATTGATTCGGTACAGGTAAATCGGCTGAGCCCTATAGGGATCAGTTTTGAGTATATATTGTAGACGGTGCAAGCAGCCGCAGTCGGCAGTAACAGAACAGGAGAAGTAGCAGAGCGAGAGTGTGATACGTCCGGTACAGTTGTACACAGACCTACTAGCAGTGTATCGTTACAGAGAGCTAATGGCTACTTAGATACGACTATAATATTGTAGAGCCATTATTGGCGCAGTATAGTGACTTGTGTAAGCGAAGTAACGTGGAGAAACGTATAGTTAAACCCAGCGGCGTTTGGATATAACTACTCATTGGAGACCGTCTGCGGGTTAGCTTCCAGTACAAACGAAGCTAGCTAGCTACACCACCAGAGGCGGTAACATCCTAGATCACTGTTACACGCAGGGTTCGAAATTAACGGGGGCTTGGGGCATAATGCCCTTGAAAATGGATAAAATGCCCTCGAAAATCAGTTAAGGGGGGCACTTAATGCCCCCGACAGTTTACTAATTATATATATATATTTATCCGGTAATGGAGCGTCTGTGTATCGTATACGGTTCAGATGACGCGCAAATAAAAAAAATCATTTGGCGGAGCCGGTGTTCTGCACTGGCTGCAGCAGCAGCCAGGTGCTAGTCAGTTTGTGTAAAAATGGCACGCACAATATAAATCAATCTTCATTACGACTTTAAAAACATAGCCATTAACATTACATAGGCCTACACACATCTTGCCATAGCGTTAGCAGTTTGTACAATGTTTGTAGCTGTTAGCTAGCTAGCCCTTCACAACAACAGCTAACACCGTAGCTACTAGCTACTGTAGCAGAGGAGGAAATGGGAGTCTGAGAGGCGGGGTGTTTAAAGACAATGATAAAGACAACCGGGACTATTGCCGCTTTCGCGCTGCTTGTTGACGTTATGAACTGCTCCTAACGTGACCGGAGCTGAAGGTGGCGGTGCCACACGCTAAAATGTCCGTGGGGACCCGGCGCCAACCCATAGATAGTTCCAACTCACCGAATTACGTAATCCACCACAGTTGCACTCAATATTTAAATAATGTTAGTCTAAATATATGTAGACAGAAACACAATAATTTCAAGCAGAAAACGAATCTTTCCATTAAGAACTGACAAGCAGGGAATTTAAACATGGTTGACATTGTTTTTGTGTGTTTATATTAATTAAAGAAAGGAAAGTCTAGTGCTGGCTGAGCATATTGTTTGTTTGCACTAAATTAATACTTTGACAAATGTAGCCTATATTTTTCAGTCAGTTCGGTCTTTGTGTGCCAAACATTATTTAAGGCTGTAAACACTGTAAACCTTTTATTTTATTTTTAATAAATGAGAAACATGTTTAGATTTGAGTGTTATAGAAAAAGAAAGCAATACGCTTGGACCAGCACTCACAGATTTTGGTATATTTAATAGACGCCTGAAACAAACATGTTTCGGAACGATTATGTTCCGAAACATGTTTGTTTCAGGCTGCCATTAAATATACCAAAATCTGTGAGTGCTGGTCCAAGCGTATTGCTTTCTTTTTCTATTATACTCGACGGGATTTCAGCACCCAGTGTTATAATTTGTGAGCGCAGTCTATCTTGACTTTTAGATTTGAGTGTTACATTTTTTTTAATAAAAATTAACGTATATCGAACTGAAAACCGTGACCCCAAATTCGTGATATGAACCAAACCGTCCATTTTGTGAACCGTCCCACCCCTACCGTTTATCATCAAAATTCAGTGCCCCCGAAATACAAAAAAAAGCCCCCGAAAATCAATTAAGGGGGGCAAAAAAAGCCCTTGAAAAAAAATGTTAATTTCTAACCCTGGTTACACGCAATTTAAAGGTGGCTACAAGGCTCATTCTGATAGTGGCTTTGGTAAATCAGATCACGCGTCCATCTTTCTTTCACCAATGTACAAACAGATAATCAAAAGTACTCCTGTAGTCTCGCGAGAGGTGCAGAAATGGGATTTGACGTCAGAGGAGACGCTCCAGTCTGCGTTTCACTGCACAGACTGGAATGTGTTCCGCGACACAGATAACATTAATGTCTACACGGAGACAGTGCTGGACTATATTTGTACTTTGGTGGAAGAAACAATCCCCACTACCAAAATGAGAGTTTACCCAAATCAAAAACCCTGGGTAGACAAATCCGTCCGTGAAGCTCTGAGAGAGCGCACCAAAGCATACAACGACGGCCTAGTGGCAGGCAACATGAATGACCACAAGGTGGCGCGATACAACGTAAGGAGGACAGTGTCAGAGGCCAAACGGCGCTACAGGGATAAAATTGAACTCCAGTTTGAACAAGCTGACTCTAGAGCTATGTGGCAGGGGCTCAAAACGATGACAGACTACAAAGGCGCCTCCCTCAAACTGAACAGTGACATCTCCTTAGCAAATGACCTCAATACCTTCTATGCGAGGTTTGATGCTGGTAATAACAACACCAGCTCACAAGCCACGGCAATGGGGGGGGGGGGTCGGCTGCTGATGGAGGCGCAGTGTTCAGGGTAACAGAGCATGAGGTGAGGCGGACCTTTAAAAAAGTGAATATCAGGAAGGCAGCAGGTCCGGACGGCATCCCCGGCCGCGTCCTAAAAGTCTGTGCCGACCAACTGGCCCCAGTATTCACTGACATATTTAACCTGTCCTTAGAACAGGCTGTCATCCCCACCTGCCTGAAGAAGTCCACTATTATCCCTGTACCCAAAAAATCCAAGCCTGCTTGCCTCAACGACTACCGCCCTGTAGCTCTCACCTCCATAGCCATGAAGTGCTTTGAGAAGCTAGTAAAGGGCTACATCTGCTCCTCCCACCCCATCAACATGGACCCCCTGCAATTTGCATACCGCCCCAACAGGTCCATGGAGGACGCCATAGCCCATGTGCTGCACACAGCAGCATCACACCTGGACAAGAGGCAGGGGAACTATGTGAGAATGCTATTCATCGACTACAGCTCGGCATTCAATACCATAGTCCCCTCCATACTCATAGCCAAGCTCAGGGACCTGGGCTTGAACTATGACCTCTGCCAGTGGGTCTTGGACTTCCTGACTGGCAGACCCCAGGTGGTGAGAGCAGGCAACTGCACCTCCTCATCCATCACCCTCAACATAGGGGCCCCCCAGGGCTGTGTTCTGAGTCCCCTCCTCTACTCCCTGTACACACACGACTGTGTGGCTCAGCGGAGTAGCAATACAATCATCAAATTTGCTGACGACACAGTGGTGGTGGGCCTGATCTCTGCCAACGACGAGAGGGCCTACCTGGAAGAGGTCAAGGTCCTGGCGGGATGGTGCCAGGAAAACAGCCTCTCCCTGAACGTCAGCAAAACAAAGGAGATGATTGTGGACTTCAGGAGGTCGGGGGTCAAGGATTACAGCCCCCTCAGCATCGACGGGGCACCGGTTGAGAGAGTCAACAGCTTTAAGTACCTCGGAGCCTACATATCCGAGGACTTGACATGGACCACACACATTGACAGTGTTGTGAAGAAGGCACGACAACGCCTCTACTTCCTCAGGCGCCTAAGGAAGTTCCAAGTCAGTCAGAAGATCCTTAAGAACTTCTACTCATGTACAATAGAGAGCATCTTGACCGGCAACATCACCTCCTGGTTTGGGAATAGCACTGCACAAGACCGAAGAAGACTACAAAGAGTGACACGTTCAGCCGAACGCACAATTGGAGGGGGGCTCCCCACCCTCCAGAACATTTACAACAAGCGTTGCAAGGGCAAGGCTAAGAGAATCATTAAAGACTCCAGTCACCCGAACAACTGCCTCTTTGAACTGCTGCGGTCAGGCAAGCGATACCGGAGTCTCAAGGCGAGCACAGAAAGACTCAGAAGAAGCTTCTATCCCCAGGCCATCAGGCTGCTAAACGAACAATGAACACTACACAACAACAACCACCAAACGCACATAGCACACACATCCACACGCACACACTCACTTTAAACAAACACACTGTAGCACCCACTCCACACACTTTATAGCACACACCCACTTTAAACAAACACACTGTAGCACCCACTCCCCACACTTTATATTTATTGATGAAGGATTGCACTACAACTCGTACACCTTACTGTAAATTGTACCTAAATTGTACCTCATCCCATTTCTGCTTTGCACTATATAGTACTGTACATTAGTACACTGCATAGTATTGTATATTATATGGTAACTCAGAACATTGTACATATGTCTATACCGAACACTGTGACCTCATTTTCTTCTTCTAAATTACATGCTATACTATGTTATTTGATACTATCTTGTCTAGCACAGTCTCTGGAGCGTAACAGTAAGAAGCATTTTGTATGAAAGTATTCTGTACTTCTGTATGACAACTATTAAAGAAACTTGAAACTTGAAACTTGAAACTACCATCTATGCCAACAGGCTTTTGGATTAATAGCTATTAACCCTGCCATCGGGCGCTAGGATTACAAGGACCGGTTCCGTACGAGACCCCTTTTCTTCCAGCGACGACAGGATTATCCGACCGGTCTACCGTTCCTCCGGAGCTTGGAGCTCCAGAGGGAAACCATCGTCTCCAGCTACCATTTGCTTTTCCCAGTATCGCCTTGTTTCTTCTCACTCCCTGCAGAGCTCCGGTCGAGTATCCGTAACCTAGGAACTATTCATTACCACTGACTTTGATACCCTGACATTCTATTATTAAAGGAGAACCGTGATGACTAATATGTATGTTGCTATGACTATTAAAATACTGTAAACTTGGTATCTCTGTCCCCGCGCAGTCAATTGAGTGTCCGCCATTTTGTCTAACTATACTGTCTGGCTATTAATATTCTTTAGTAGTGGTTTAATCTAAACAATCTTTAATACAGTCCGGGTTGTGTAGCCCCTTAGCTACAATTGGTCCTTCGAGCCAGATGGTATCAGTAATAATAATAATATTAGTGATAATATGGCCAGCGGCGGACACTCTCCAATAGGCTCTCCCCCATTAGAGCGCCAGCGTCAGCCCCCTCCCCACTTGGAGAACTACGCTGTAGATCTACCTCCTAGCTTATCTATGAGGACGTTAAGCAAGGATAACATTAGTAGCTTAAGTATGCCCAACCTTATCGACCTGTCAACCCCACCGGTAGAGAACTAGAGACCCAAGCTAGTTTAAGTGAAACTGACTTAGCTCACGGGGAGGGACAAGCGGGACATGACTTGACTATGCCCATAGAACACCGCGCCCCCGAGGTGGACCTCGGAGCGCATGAACCCATAGAAGATAAAGACTGCGCCTCCGAGATGGACCTCGGAGCGCAAGAAGGTAAAGAACGCGTCCCCGAGATGGACCTCAGAGCGCAAGAGGATAAAGAATGCTCCCCCGAGATGGACCTCGGAGCGCACCAGAGTAAAGAGCACCGCACCCCCGAGATGGACCTCGGAGCGCGGGAGAAGACAAAGTACAGCGCCCCCGAGATGGACCTCAGAGCGCGTAAGGAGACCAGGTCACCGCCAAGCCCTGCCAACTCCAAATCACCATCATCAGCGTCATCCCCAAGCGAGGCCGACCAGAGGCTAGCGCAAGTCCTGATCGCCACGCTAACCGCTTCAGCGGAAAGAGACCGCCTCCAGGCGCAACAAGAAAGTGAGCGTGAACATTCCAGAGTGGAAGAGAGACGCCTCCAGGCGCAACAAGAGGGTGAGCGTGCCCGTCTCCAGGCGCAACAAGAGGGTGAGCGTGCCCGTCTCCAGGCGCAACGAGAGAGTGAGCGCGAACATCTCAGACTGGAAGAGAGGCGCCTCCAGGCTGAAGAAAACATGCAGTGCGAAGCAGCCAATGCGCAGCGCGAGGCGGAGCGAGACCGCCTACAAGCACAAATGATGGAGCAAGCGCTCCAGAGGGTGACGCCCCACTCTTCCACCCGGAGGTCCCGGAGATCATCACGACACGGGTCGAGGGCACCTTCCCCTCCCCGACAAAGCTACACGGGACCCAGCCTACGGGAAGAACCTGCTTACGTTGCAGAGCAGATAACAGAGCGACTACAAAGCCTAACGGAGGACGAGGGAGGACAGAAAGCCCACCCGCACGAACCCATCTCAGACCAGGAGGAACAGTGCAGCCCCGGTCTCAGTCCCGACACGCTGCGTTATGAACCCCCAACACGTCCCAGTGGGGAGTTCGAGCAACAGACAGCACAGAGGAATAGTGCCTGGGAACCCAGCCTCTGGTTCCCGCCCAGCACGAACCAACGACCCCGCGTACGGGGAGACTCGCCAAGGAGGCCTCTCCCCCCACGTGCGTCAGTGTCACAGCCATCCATGGCATCCTACATTGGGACACCCACATTCCCAGACTTCACAAGAGAAGACCGAGCGCAGTATACCGAGCTGCGTATGTGCCTAGAGACAATTATGTCCGGAGTACAGGACGAGTCATACAAGTATGCCATCCTCCTTAAGCACCTCAAGGTAACTAGAGCGCACAACATAGCGCTGGCATACTCCAATTCACAAACTCCCTATTCTGACGCCCTGGTTGCCCTCGACGCACGTTACGGACGTACATGGGACTATGTCATTCAGGAGATACGTGAGATTGAACGTCTCCCCCCAGCTAAAGACAACCAAGCCCTGGACGACCTATCCGTCAAAGTACAATCCCTGGTAGGGATGCTCGGGTCCCAACGAGAGAAGGGGATGTACGAGTTATACGCCAACTCCAACGTGGAGTGTATATTAGAGAAGCTCCCCCCATTCCGCCAAGAACGTTTTCGGCGGCAAAGAAACCACCGTGACCCAAATGGCCCAGAACAATAACTCCTGGACCTTGCTGACTTCCTAGCCAGGGAGGTTAGCAGCCTAAGAATTGACACCTTCGCATGGGGTGGCTCGACCATTAAAGAGGGACCGAGAAGGTTTAAAGACCAAAGCAGGCCCATCACCGTGATGCACCAGGCCGAGTCGGTGTCACGACAGAAGAGTCACAACCCCCCCGCCAAGGGAAAATGGAAGATCGCATGTCAATACTGCGACAACGAACACTGGCTGTCACAGTGCGACGCATTCAAGAAACTGACCACCGACGACGTAAGTCAGTGGATTAAAGCTAACCACTGCTGCTTCCGCTGCGCGCGCGGCCACATGGCAGCAGAATGCCGCCTTAAGAAGAAGTGTGGCAAGTGTGACGGCGCTCACCTAGAAGCACTGCACGAGAGCAACAAGCGAAAACCCGCCCCACAAAGCAGCTCGAGAGCAGAAGTACTCTACATCGACCCCGCGAAGAGTGGGAGCTCCAGGGTGCTCCTCAAGGTGGTACGAGTACTCCTCAGTCACGGGGACAAGGTACTCGACGACGGGTCGGAGAAGACCCTCCTCCTCGCCTCCGCCGCGAGCCAGTTGGACCTGCGGGGTCCAGAGGAGACCATGACCCTCCGTACCATTCGTCGAGACTTAAAGACAATAAAGGGTGAAAACGTCTCGTTCACCATTGCAGCGATCGACCAGCCCGAGAAGCGGTACAGCATCAGCAAGGCGTTCACAACCTACGATTACCCCATCCCACAGCTGAGGGAGAAGTACGAACACCTACACCGACTGCCCATACCGCTCATCAACGGCGCTACACCGACCCTACTCATAGGCTCCGACCACGCGGACCTTATCGTCCCAACTGATGCGGTCCACATCGGACCCAGAGGATGCCCAGCCGCGGTTAAGACCCAACTGGGGCCTTCCAACCGACCAACATCCACACGCTGCCTTTACACCAAGGTGAGCGACCCAGACAATACCCTCTTGCAGCACGTTGAGAGGCTATGGACACTAGACTCGCTGCCATTCAAGAACGAACGCAAGATGGTTCGGTCAAAGGAGGACAAGTATGCCATAGTTCTACTCGAGCAGAAGACTACGAGGGTCGTGGTCGAAGGAGTGCTAAGATACGCGACCCCACTCTTGAGGCGGGAAGGGATGCCCACTCTGCACGTGCCGAAGGGAGCGACACACCACTACCTACAGAGCACTGAGCGGCGCCTCGCCAAAGACCCCCCCCCAAGCAACGATATATCGCACCGAGATCGAGAAGCTGATAACGGCGGGCCACATAAAGAAAATCGATGACCACGAGGCCGAAAGGACGACAGAGTCATGGTACGTGCCCCACCACAAGGTCACCCACAACGGAAAGAACCGCATCGTGTTCAATTGCAGTTATCAGATTGGACAACAGAATCTGAATAACCTACTCCTGCCCGGCCCGACACTCGGACCCTCCCTCCTCGGCGTACTGATACGCTTTCGTCAGGACAAAGTGGCCATCAGCGGCGACATCAAGGGAATGTTCCTACAAGTCCGACTGATGGAGGAAGACAAGCCTCTACGGAGGTTTCTGTGGAGAGAGAAGCTCGACGACGAACAACCCTCGATATACCAATGGGAGGTACTCCCATTCGGCACCAACTGCAGCCCGTGCTGCGCCACGTTCGCGTTACAGAAGCACGTGGCCGAAGACCCCGGAGCCGACGATGATGTCCGACACAGCGTGGAAAGAAGTTTCTACGTGGACAACTGCCTACAGAGCGTATCCACGCCAGAAGAAGCAGAGAGCATCCTACTGAAGCTACAAGCTTCATTAGCCAAAGGTGGATTCGACCTCCACCAGTGGGCCAGCAGTAGAGCTGCCGCGATTACCGCGGTATCGCTGTTACATCACGGCCACCGCAGAGTAGGCTGAATACCGCATCACCGCTGTTTTTTATAATAATAATAATGAAGTACCCTCCTCTCGTTGGGCTTGCGGCTCTGCAGATATACCCTACTCCTCTATCGAGGTTGCAAGCGACCCTATTGGGTACCAGAAAAGTCACGTGAAACATTGCAGACCACTGATTGGTCAGAAGAGAGACGCGTCACACGTTGGGAGCGTCCTGCAGTTTTTTACATCCTGAATGTCAGCCATTGATCAGAGCTCATCACAATACGGCTAATAACGTTAGCTTTAGCTCCCCGCCGGAGTGGACTATCATCGCTCCTCAGGAGTACTAAACGAGACATAATGATTTTACTGTCTGCAACGAATGTTATAATAAAAGCCCTTCGTTCTATACACTTGTCTGATTGAAAACTTTATTAACAGACCGCAGAATGGGACAACTCAGCACGCTCTGAGCAAAGAAAGGAACTGAGATGGTCCGGTAAATACGCTGATGTTATTGAACGTATAACTATATAATGGTAATGCCACAAAACGAATGCCTTTATTATAAAGTAGTAACTTTATAGTAATAATAATAAGAAAGGGTCGGTGGGGTAACCACCCCTGCCAGCGACACCGAGTGAACGGCGCACGACCAGAGGGGAAACTTCGAATCCGTGTTTCACTTTCAATAACTAATGCGTGCTTGCCGAATCCCAAACAATATTCATGCTGCAAAGTCATCCTCTAAAGATCGACATTTAGACTAGAGGCAGGCTATATGCTATAAAAAGTAGACTACTACTAAAAAAAAAAAATGCATTCAAACTTTTTTTTTTTTTTGCGTGCGGTAATAACCGCGTCGGTAGGAAATATTTTGCAAATCCGTGCGGTAAGGAAAACATCAATACCGCGGCAGCTCTAGCCAGCAGCGACCCTCAAGTTCTCCGACGCCTCCCCTCAGAGACCAAGGCCGCGAGCAGCGAGACCTGGATGGCGCACACCCCAGGCGAAGCGCAAGAGATGACCCTGGGCATCGTCTGGCGTTTCAAGACGGACTCGCTTCACTACAGACACACACCCCTGAGGACGGATCAGGAGACGTCCACGACTAGACTGACCACTCGGCGGAGTGTGTACCGAACACTCGCCAGCCAGTACGACCCAATGGGATGTATCCTCCCCTACACCACTCGGGTGAAGATGATGGTGAGAGAACTGTGGGACAAGGAGCAGGGCTGGGACGACCCCATACCCGAGCACCTGGCTACCACATGGAGAGAATGGGAGGATGAACTTGTCTTACTCCGCAAGGTGACCATCCAGCGGTAGAGCTGCCGCGGTATTGATGTTTTCCTTACCGCACGGATTTGCAAAATATTTCCTACCGCCGCGGTAACCGCACGCACAAAAAAAAAATTTGAATGCATTTTTTTTTTTAGTAGTAGTCTACTTTTTATAGCATATAGCCTGCCTCTAGTCTAAATGTCGATCTTTAGAGGATGACTTTGCAGCATGAATATTGTTTGGGATTCGGCAAGCACGCATTAGTTATTGAAAGTGAAACACGGATTCCAAGTTTCCCCTCTGGTCGTGCGCCGTTCACTCGGTGTCGCGGGCAGGGGTGGTTACCCCCCCGACCCTTTCTTATTATTATTACTATAAAGTTACTACTTTATAATAAAGGCATTCGTTTTGTGGCATTACCATTATATAGTTATACGTTCAATAACATCAGCGTATTTACCAGACCATCTCAGTTCCTTTCTTTGCTCAGAGCGTGCTGAGTTGTCCCATTCTGCGGTCTGTTAATAAAGTTTTCAATCAGACAAGTGTATAGAACGAAGGGCTTTTATTATAACATTCGTTGCAGACAGTAAAATCATTATGTCTCGTTTAGTACTCCTGAGGAGCGATGATAGTCCACTCCGGCGGGGAGCTAAAGCTAACGTTATTAGCCGTATTGTGATGAGCTCTGATCAATGGCTGACATTCAGGATGTAAAAAACTGCAGGACGCTCCCAACGTGTGACGCGTCTCTCTTCTGACCAATCAGTGGTCTGCAATGTTTCACGTGACTTTTCTGGTACCCAATAGGGTCGCTTGGAACCTCGATAGAGAAGTAGGGTATATCTGCAGAGCCGCAAGCCCAACGAGAGGAGGGTACTTCATTATTATTATTATAAAAAACAGCTGTGATGCGGTATTCAGCCTACTCTGCGGTGGCCGTGATGTAACAGCGATACCGCGGTAATGCGGTAATCGCGGCAGCTCTATCCAGCGGAGTTACTTCCCCCCTACAGTGCGGCTGGAGACGTGTCAGATAGACCTGCACGTCTTCAGCGACGCCTCTGAAGTGGCGTACGGATCAGTGGCCTACCTGAGAGCCAAAATGATGTAGGTTAGAGTTATCCTATCCCAAAAATGAACTCATATTTGAATTCCCCATTAAGAAACACATCATTTAGACACCTTGCATGTTAGGATTTCCTTCAGATTCATGTTGGCATCCATGTATGGCCAAGGGGTGAAAAATGGTCAAATCGGCCATTTTGAAATCCAAAACAATGTAGGTAGGAGTTATCCGATTAGAAAAATAATCCCATATTTGAATTCCCCACAAAAAAACACATATTTTAGACACCCCACTCGATTGATTTTCCAAAAGAAAAAATATGACCCGCCCTACAACACGCAACACTTTGATGAATATTGTTACTCAGCTGATAGAGTTGTATCCTTCCTGATGACCTGTCGTACAGAACTTGTAAGTCGCTTTGGATAAAAGCGTCAGCTAAATGACTAAATGTAAATGTGAATGTAAATGCCTTGTAGAATTCCACACATAAGAAAGAAAGATACTGGGATGAATAAACAAAATAGGAAATAAAATGTAGAAATGCATGCAATACATAAATAAATATGAATCTCCATATATGAAATAGACCATTTAGATAAGGTGCTACTGAGATGTTTTGGTGAGTTCTTTGTTTTTTTGTGGAAGTAGCCCTTCTTAAAAATGCATGAACATTCACTGATAATTGGTCTGTAGTCGAGTCTACAAGGTCTACATTGCCGGACCATGTAGAATCCGGACCTTGTAGACAGACATAATTCTGTGCATAGTTTAGTCTACACAGGCCATATTTCAAATAATCAAAATCTTACTTCATTCATCTTAAACATTCTTGATTTGGGGGATTGGTAGTTCCCATGAAATCTGAAGTTGTTCAAACGACAACAGCGATCCACCTTGAATTAAATCACACTGTTGGCTGCGTCACAGTCACGAAAGGGGCTACTTAATTCATTAATCCAATCCACTTTATTTATAGAGAACATTTAAAAACAACAAAGTTTACCAAAGTGCTGTACAAGTCCCACAACATAAGAAAAAAAAAATATATATATATATATATATATATATATTAAAAAAATGTATTCATTTTATTTTTTTAATTCGAAGCTTCAAATTAAAATCGAAGCTCGGCCCCGAAGCTTCGATTGCCAAAAAAAAAATTCGAAGGTCAGCCCTAGCTGGCAGACGGTATTATACCGCCCTCGGCCAGTAATGCACCCCGTTAGAAACGGGTTGGTTTCTTTTCTCTACCGAGCTGCGGCATGGGGGCGGGTCCTAAACACTCCGGCAAAACACAGGCTTGTATGGATGCTTTGGACTGCTGACCCCGCCCGCCCATTGAAGAGCAATGTCCTTCAACGTCGGAGGCACGATCGCTGTGGATAACTGGAATGGCGATGAGATTATTGGATTATTTTTTTTTTCCATTACTTCAGAGACCAGGTAAGGACACCACACCATATATGAAAGCTTGCATTGATCTGATATTTATTTCTACTGCGATTGAAGCCATCTGTGTTATAGCTGTTTGTAGGGCTGCAACTAATGACTAATTTGGTAGTCGACTAATCTGCCGATTATTTTTTCGATTAGTCGACTAATCGAAAACCAATGTAAACAACAACAAACCAAAAAAATAAAAATAAAAATGATTTTTTTTTTTTTTTTTTTTATTTAATTACCTATCTTTGTGAAAGTGGCGTCTCAGCTCTGGTCCAGCTGAAGACAGAGCAGAGGAACAGATTGGACATTGAGCATGACCTCAGAGTTGCTTGTCTACCATCACCCCAGACTTTGAGACTCTTGTCAGGACCAAACAACAACATCATAACATGATGATCCCATAGCAAATTAAAATAATGACTCATGAAACATTTGAATTTGGATCTTTAAGCCACTTTAAATGAAAATGTATTTGAAGAACAATACAGCAATCACTCATAACAAGATAAATAAATTAAATAATACAAATTAAAGTGGAAGTGTACTTTAAATAACTTTTGTTTGCTGTGTGTGAGAGGAGTCCGTGTGTGTGTGTGTATGTGTGTGTGTCTTACTCTGATCGCTGTGTGAGTGAGAGGAGTGTGTGTACTGTGTAATTTGTGTGTGTGTATTACTCTGATCGCTGTGTGAGTGAGAGGAGTGTGTGTACTGTGTAATTTGTGTGTGTGTCTTACTCTGATCGCTGTGTGAGTGAGAGGTGTGTACTGTGTAATTTGTGTATGTGTGTGTGTCTTACTCTGATCGCTGTGTGTGAGAGAGAGGAGTGTGAATGTGTGTGTGTCTTACTCTGATTGCTGTGTGTGAGTGAGAGGAGTGTGTATGTGTGTGTGTCTTACTCTGATCGCTGTGTGTGAGTGAGAGGAGTGTGTATGTGTGTGTCTTACTCTGATCGCTGTGTGTGAGTGAGAGGAGTACGTGTGTAATGTATTGTGTGTCTAGTCTGATCATCATCTCCTGCAGGGGAACAATGTTTTCAATGTCCAAAATTTGCTATGGGATCATCATGTTATGATGTTGTCTGGAACCCTGAGAAGCCACTCTCACAAAGATAGGTAGTGCAAAAAAAAAAAAAAAAAAAAAAAAATTTACTGACTAATCGACGCAACAATTTCTTGTCGACGATTTTTTATAATCGACGTCGTCGATTATGTCGACTAATCGTTGCAGCCCTAGCTGTTTGGTTGTTTTCCGTTGGGTTGCAGGATGGGGGGGGGGGGGGGGGGGGGGCGCGCCAGTCTAAATCACATTGCATGCGTGCACGACAAAGGATAATAGTGATGATCTAGCGTTGATTTCAGGAAGATCCGATAATCAAGCGAAAAATTACAACGTGTTTATTGAATTACACAAAAACGCTGTTTGTGTCTTTTCCCTGGAATTGCTCAGAAGCGGCCGGACTATGTTCATATTCAAAACGGTATAAAACAGAAATGTACGGATGAAAAAAGAATCTGTTTTTTTTTTTTTAGAGGTGGGCATAGATTAATTTTTTTAATCTAGATTAATCTATCTGCAATCCTGGATTTAATCTAGATTAATCTAGATTAAAATGGCTCAAAAAAATTATCTGCCGAAGCATTCAAAATATGTGTGTTCTACCCAAATAATTACCAGAAGTAAGTCCTTACTTTTTCTTTCCTCCTTACGTTTCTCAGGCCAGGTGGCCCATTACACCATGAGCCCATCTCCCGTTTCCAAAATGCATTATAGACTGTTTGAAAAAGCTATTTTGCTATGATAATTGGTAATGAAATATCAAAATAATGTTCAATAAGATGTACTTGTGTTTAATAAGTTGTTTTATTCAGAAGTTAACACAAATAAATAATATTATCAGTACAGTAGAGTATCTAGCACACTCTCAGGAGCAAAACAGAAAGAAGCATTTCAAACTTGAACTATGTGACATGGCTTGACTCAATCAGTCCAATCTCTATTGCTCCTTCTTCCACCAGTCACTCAGGCAGACCAGCTTGTTTTATGTAGCGGTGTCTACTTATAGTGCCTATAATATTTTTCCTGTTGGGTGCCAGACAGGGCCAAACCCTGCCAATGCAAATCAACTGCTCCAGTGGAGTTGCTCAGGCCAATGGTGTCAACTGTGGTTGTACTGGGCAGCTCCCAGGTGTGAATGGAACTGTGTGAATGTGAAGCAGGGCGTTCCTGAAAAAGAGCATCTGTGCTCAGCGAACCTACCCTGGGTAAATAAAAGGTAAAAAAACATATAATAATAATAAAAGAAAATAAAAAATAAACTTTATTTTTATTTAAAAAAAATTTAGATTAACTGCGACAATTATATTATCGCGCGATACTAGTATCGCGCCGTTAACGGCCCAGCTCTAGTTTTTTTGCACATTGACAAGAAGCAGCTCAATGAGACTCAGCGGCGTTATTAGACCCATAGCTATACTATAAAATATAGGTTAAGGTCTACAAAGTACAACTACATTTACATGGGTTTAATGGACGGCACTGAAGTAGTCACTTCCCGGAAGGGGTGTGGCACTCAATGTGTTAATTCAAAAAAAAATCAATTTCTTGATTCAGTCATGGATGAACAAAAATCCTTAATGTGGTTGGTCGATTTGAATTTCAAGGACTTTCCAAGCACCATGTCCAGGCCTTGATCTCTTTTTTGTAAAAAAAAAAAAAAACAAGCACTAAGCACTTCAAAGACCTTGTGCGAGCCCTCCCCCCTACCTCCCATTCTCCCTCCCCTGTCCTACAAATACACAACAGATAACAGAGAACATACAAACACATCTCTCTCACTCATCTTTCCTTCTCATTGTCCTAGTGTCTTTAGCTTGGCTATGTAACCAATAAAAGGGCCCCATACTATTTCAAACTTTTCATTAGACCCCCTTAAGTTGTATTTAATTTTCTCCAGATTTAAAAAGAACATGAGATATTTGAGCCATAGGGATGCTTTGGGCTGCTAAAATAAAAATATACGTTATTGTCCCAGAGGGGAAAATTTACATGGAACATCAGTGCTAGAGCTGCCACGGTTACCGCATTACCGCGGTATTGCTGTTACATCACACCCACCGCAGAGTTAAGCTGAATACCGCATCACCGCTGTAACTGAGGGGTACAATTCCCTGACTGTATTGATAAGTATGGTATCATTAAACCACTACCGCTTTATGTACTTTAACTACTGGCCACACAGTACATGATATAGATATGATGAAACCAAGTCCACACAAATGTATAAGTCGAATATTTAATATATAGCAAAGGGTATATACAACGTTCACTTAATGACATTTATGATTTGAATGCACTTGTAAGGCAAATGAGTATTCGTAGGCAAATCAACATTGAATGTCCAATCTCTGGTTACGCAGGAAGCAAGTATACAACCTGGTTCTTTAGGGAACTATAGCGATGGTACTTAATGATTATAGCTGGATATACTAAAGGGGGGTCCTGCTGGTTGTAAGTCAGTAGGGGGGGGGGGGGGGTTAGGAGAGCCGCCGGCGATATCCCATCTGGCCAACGATTTCTTGGGAGAATTCAGAGTGCTGAACACGGTGCCCACAGAACCTTGGTCCACAGATGAATACAGTTGGGCCCTCTTGTAGACGGTAGCTGCCGGTCCACAACGAAGAGACGTGAGGCGACCTCACTCGGGGTAGAGCGCCGTCTCACCTGGACTCCTCTCGGGGGGTAGTTCCAACATTCACCAGTGTTGGCTGTTATCCAGGGCATAAATCAAAGCACCCAAAGCAAGTAGATAATCCAAGCCGTGTAGGGCTCGCCGTCGTCCGGGTAAGGTAATCCAATGTGCAGGTCCACTCGTCCTAGCCCAGAACTCCTCGGATGAAAGCACCACACGTGGTCTGCCCAGCCTGGTTAAGACTCTAGATAACGCGAGGAAACGATGGGGGTACTACTCACTGTATAACTCTAACCGAACGATGCACCATACATAATAGACTATTATTAACTTAATAGAAATACGTCCCACTCGACGGTATAGTGCCAAACTATGACAATTCAACTATTAATCCACACGATGTCTCAATGCCATTCTGAGGCCAAGTTGACCATACTGCACCACACGTGTATCGTGGGTGAGGCTTAACGTCTTGCCACTAGGTTGGAGGGTAAAGAACTAAGGGCTAAGGGACTAAAAAGGAAGTTCTACTTTACTTGCGCCATATATATATGCGCTGTGAACAAATAGTACCATTCGTATTTCACCAGACGTATTCCTACGCGGAACCGGGCTAGTAACGACATGTTCGTCGGCACGATTGAACTTGAACCAAGGGGCTTGGCTGCTGGCGCCAAGTTCTTGTCCAATGAGAGAATGAAACTATTATGGGCTGTTAGTAGACTAAAGGGATATTCAGTGTATATGTACAAGGAATATACAAGGGATATCAAACGATATACAAATACTATTAAATATATATCCATAAATAAATATATATATTCGGTTTAATCTGATCCTTCACAACAACCGCTGTTTTTTATAATAATAATAATAAAGTACCATGCTCTGTCGAGGTTCCAAGTGGGTAGAAGTGGTGGTGATTGGGTAGAAGTCGTACCAGAAAAGTCACGTGAAACACTGCAGACCACTGATTGGTCAGAAGAGAGACGCGTCACACATTGGAGGGTCTGCACAAAAGCAGAAAGCCGCCATCTTTAGTGCCTCGCTTAGGATTCATTTCATTCAGGATTTTTTTGCAGCAGGAACAAGTGCAATAAACAAAAAAGGATGGATTCACTGTGTATTCTGCCTCATTTATTGATGAAACGAAACCGACATCAACCCAATTTACCACCGAACAGAGAGTTTAGTGTCACAAAAAGATCGCTGATGTGTTAAGCTTGTTAGCCTAATGCTAATGCTAACGTCAGCAGATAGACACGAGAGGTAACGTTAAAGCTTGTAGAATAGACACAATGAGAGGTAACGTTAGCTTTAGCAGAATAGACACAACGAGAGTCTGGTTAATGTTGTTATTGATTGATTGATTGATTGATTGATTGATTGAAACTGTGTTAAACTCTGGCTTGCTGCAAGCCCTCACGGACATAGCTATGCTCACGGAGACAAACGTAGTACCTGCAGTGGAAAAGTACCTAAAGCGGGTAGAGTCGAGTCGAGTAGGTACTATGCAGTGGAAAAGCGCCATTAGACTAGAGGCAGGCTATATGTTATAAAAAAATAGACTAATAAAAAAATACATACATTGTTTTACCGCAGCGGTTTCAATAGCTTCACAAATTTGTCCGGTAAGGAAAAAATCAATACCGCGGCAGCCCTAATCAGTACTGCATCATTCTGCGATAACAGTGTAAACAAAGAAGAAGAAAAAATATATACAATCATTCATTCGTTCAGTTAGTAAAAAGGAATTCAGACAAATATGACAATACATAGAGACGTACAACCATAATAGTATACATAAGTAGCTAAACTCATTTCAAAAGCTTCATATTGCACCCTGCCCTATAGGCTTGGGCGGTATGACGGTATTACGGTATACCAGGGTATTTAGAAATCCCGACCGTATTGAAAATCAATACCGTCAAAATCACAGATGCGTTTCAGTTTCTATTACACTGAAACAGAGTTTTGACAGGGACAGCATTGGTTGTAGTGCACACACAGCACGCGCCAGCAGAGGGCGAGACTAGTGGAGCGAGCACACGCAGAGCTGGTTGTCTACACACAGGAGGACGCAATCGATAGGGGAAAACCCGCTTCAGTGGTGGAAATTAAATGAGACACGCTTACCGTTGCTGGTGCTGCAGGCTAACTGGCTACGGTTCTGAGAGCTAACGTTACTAGCACTAGGATGCTGCGTAGGGATGGGTACCGAATTCTGTACTTTTGAGGTACCGAACCGAAACACGTTGGTACTACCGAGTATGGATTCAAGTGAGATACCAAAATAAAAATAAAAAAGTAGCACTAGGATGCTGCAGGCTTCTGGCTACCGTTCTGAGAGCTAACGATAGTAGCACTAGGATGCTGCGGGCTTCTGGCTACCGTTCTGAGAGCTAACGATAGTAGCACTAGGATGCTGCGGGCTTCTGGCTACCGTTCTGAGAGCTAACGATAGTAGCACTAGGATGCTGCAGGCTTCTGGCTACCGTTCTGAGAGCTAACGATCGTAGCACTAGGATGCTGCAGGCTTCTGGCTACCGTTCTGAGAGCTAATGTTACTAGTACTAGGATGCTGCAGGCTTCTGGCTACCGTTCTGAGAGCTAACGTTACTAGCACTAGGATGCTGCGGGCTAACTGGCCATCGTTCCGTGATTTGTTTACTTGATAACACGGGTTTCCCCCCCCCCCCCCCCGCGCTGATGAAAACGAAAGTCATACCGTCATATACCGTATACCAGGGTATTATGTCAGCAAGGTATGACGGTATGAAAAAAATTACACCGTCCAAGCCTACTGCCCTAATTAAATTAAATAAGACAGGCTGACAGCCCACTGTTAGGTGGCACCTCAAAGGAATCGACCTCTAGTATTATTTAGGAGAGCGATGGATGTAGGAAGGAAGGAGAGCTTGTAGCGGTTGCTCTTATATCTACTTGCTCTGAACCGTCTCCCTGAGGGAAGAACTTCATATTCAGGATAAAGAATATGAGAAGGGTCCTGTAAGATTCTCTGTGCCTGGCTGACCACTACTTTCTCGAAGATAGATTGGAGTGAAGGATACATGGTGTTTCCGGTCACCTTCATCGCTGCTTTCACTAGCCTTTCAATATTCGACTTACACTGTACTGCGAGTGTACCAAACCACGCTGCCATCCCATAGCTCATCAGGCTTTCTAGGACAGCTTTATAAAATGTGGTCACGATCGCTGTGCTCACACGAACAATCTGAGACTACGGAGGAAGTGCAGTCGTTGGGCTAGTTTGGAACACAGAACATCAACATGTACATCTAGGGCTGGGCGATAAAACGATAACGATAAATATCGCAATAAATTATTTCCTCGAAATAAACATGAAACGTGGTCGCAAAGTTTCGATATATCGATTTTCCAAGTTTGGCTCCGTTCAGCCTCGGCTCAGCTCACTCACTAACAACCAACGTTACGTGATGACGTCCTTACGCACCACAGCTCAGGACTCAAGGCTGCTAGGATACTTAGCTTGCACGGCGCTATTTAATATATTTACGTGCCGAGTATGTGTGTGGCGAGAATTCTGATGCCACGGTTATAGTAGTGTGTGATATACGGTGGACGTCGTTGCAATGTATTGTGGCGGAACAGAGTATTTTAGGGATATTTACTAGTACATTGTCATGGAATACATCGCTTGTAAACGAAGCTGGCTAGGTTAACTAGCTTGCACGGCGCTGTTTTTATATATTTACGTGCCGAGTATGTGTGTGGCGAGAATTCTGATGCCACGGTTATAGTAGTGTGTGATATACGGTGGACGTCGTTGCAATGTATTGTGGCGGAACAGAGTATTTTAGGGATATTTACTAGTACATTGTCATGGAATACATCGCTTGTAAACGAAGCTGGCTAGGTTAACTAGCTTGCACGGCGCTGTTTTTATATATTTACGTGCCGAGTATGTGTGTGGCGAGAATTCTGATGCCACGGTTAGAGTAGTGTGTGATATACGGTGGACGTCGTTGCAATGTATTGTGGCGGAACAGAGTATTTTAGGGATATTTACTAGTACATTGTCATGGGATACACAGTACTGCTCGCTCTGGCTAACGTGCGCGGACTGATGACGACATCAACTCGAGACATTCACAGCAGAAAAATAAGTCTATTAATAGCCCGTCCATCGGCGCCGGGCATAAAAAGTTAATTAAACTTGACAGACATTATATCGACGATAATTATCGATATCGAGTTATATGAAAATAATTTTATAATTTTATCGCAATAACGTTTTTGGCCATATCGCCCAGCCCTATGTACATCCCATTTCAGTCGATTATCCACGTGGATTCCTAGGTATTTATATGATGCAACCTGCTCTATATCACCGTGGCCAATTACCACAGGGTCATGTACAGGGAGCGAAATTAACTTTGACTCACCGGCCAGTGGCGGGTAGATGGGAAGAATCTACCCGCCAAGCATATTTCTTACCTGCCAAATTTTTTTGATTAAAAAAAAATATATATATATATTTTATATATAAATTTTTTTTTAAATAAAATATATATTATAATCATACTTGTAGTTGTATTATCTGCGAGACATCGCCACCACGCAATAAGTCAAAATGCTCGCTATCTGCAAACAGCTCCACTGTCTGTGTATACTTGAGTAGCCTCCAGCTCCAGCAAGGATTCTCCGGCGATGCAGCTAGACCCTATACTAATACTCTACATTCAGCATGCAAGGATTCTCCGGCGCTGCAGCTGGACCCTATTGGTATAATATTGCGGTTCTTTGGTCTAATCACATTCATCAAGCCCTCAGCTAGAATACGCGTTGAATCAATGTTATAAGACATTGATATCAGGAGCTATCTGTAGCTACTGCTAGCCCGCTAGATAACGTTAAGACAATTTAGTTTACTGGGATATATAGATCTAACGTGAGCTAGCTAACAGCTAGCTAACGAGGGAACGGAGGTATTATGCACTCGAGTCGACTATTGCTGGAGCATGTTGATATCGACAGTAGCTAGCCAGCTAGATACCGTTAGACAATGCCTCGTCATGTATTAAACTAAAAGTGAATAGTTGACTGGGTCATTGTTTAAACAGTAACGGTAGCTCATGGAGGTCCGATCTAGACTAGAGCAGACTGCTACCATTCTGAGAGCTTAACGTTAGCACTAGATGCTGCGGGCGAGCTGCTACCATTCTGAGAGCTTAACGTTAGCACTAGATGCTGCGGGCGAGCTGCTACCATTCTGAGAGCTTAACGTTAGCACTAGATGCTGCGGGCGAGCTGCTACCATTCTGAGAGCTTAACGTTAGCAGTGGCACTAGAGCTGCGGGCCGCTCTGTGTTGATACGAGCAGAAGCCAATAGTATCCCGCTGCAGGGCTGGCCCGGCTGGGCGGATATGACTCGTTGCCAAGTTTTTTTTCAAAATAAGAATATCATACGAACCGAATGCTGCTAACTGCCGGAGCCATCGATATTATGACTCTAGCTGCGCTTGGGCCGGAAATGAGACCCGCACAGATTTTCAAAATAAGAGTATCGTTATGAACTACACGTCTACACGCCACACGGCGGGCAGGGCTCTCAGTGGCAAGCGCCAAAGGTAAAAACTGACCGCCCCTGGCGGGCGGCGGGCTTTAATTTCGCCCCCTGGTCATGTACTCTCACTTCTCTGGGGGCATAGATCATCTCTTTAGTTTTGGTGGTATTGAGAATGAGATGATGTCTCTCACAGCAGACCTGAAAGGAGTCGATCTCTTTAAAGTAAGAAGAGGGGCAGTCGCCAGCCTTCAATAGTCTGCAATTGCCTCTGGTCTATCTTTAGACTGGAAGGCATATCGAGCTCTTCTTAGGAACAGAACTACTCAAATGCATAGACAGGAAAAAAAAATTATTATCATTTGAAGCTTGAAGAATGTAAAAATGATAGTAAAAAAAACTTTGGAGGGCACTTAATGAAGCTATGGGGAGGGATACATTCACCAGGACACCTTCCTTCATAGAAGTGGAGGGAAAGTTCAAAACCTGTGGAAATGGCCAATTACTTTAATAACTTCTTTATTAATAAAGTGGACACAATTAGAAGTCAAATGGGATCTGTGGATGGGAAACTCTCTGAATCAATAATACAAAAATGTAATTATGAAGGAAAAGGAGTGTAGCTTTGAATTCACAAAGATAAGTGTCAATGAGGTGGACACACTCGTCAAGCATGACAAATGGCAAGCCATGCGGCTTTGACAATATAGATGGTCGATTATTACAGCTAGCGGGTTCGTTTGTAGCCGAGCCTGTCACATTTTCAACTTATGTTTTGAGAATGGTATTTTACCACAGTCCTGGAAGATTGGGAAGGTCACTCTGCTGTCAAAAAACAGTAGGGAGGCCTTCACAGGACTAAATAGTAGACCTGTGAGCATATTTGCCTGCCTTGAGTAAATTTATGGAAAAGAGTATATACAAAAAGGTACAAGCTTATTTTGATGAGAACAGAATCAATTCAGAACACCAACACGCATACAAAGCTGGCTACTCCACAAACACAGCACTCACATCACTGACTGATAACTGGCTTAAACATATTGATAGGAAGTCAATGGTGGGTGCTGTGCTTCTGGATTTTAGCGCTGCATCCGACATTATAGATCATGATCTTCTGCTCATGAAACTTTCAGCTTATAAATTCAATGAAAGTGCTATTAAGTTGTTAAAGAATTACTTACTTAATAACTTAATCACTTGCGTGATGTTTAATGGCACACTATCGCAGGGATTAAAGCAAAAGAAAATCTCCTGACTGAACTTTCAGGCCAAGTTATATTCTTATTTTAATCCATTCTCCACTGTATTTTTTTAATAGCGTTAGAGTTTTAAGGGAGCCTACTTGTAGAGCCTACTGTCCTGACTGTGACTATAGACCCTACTGTTGTGGTTCTTGTGCCAGGCAGGGAGGCTGTGTGCTGGAGAGCGTGAATGCAAGTCTTCTGGCTAGCTTCTGATTGATGGCGAGCTAGTACCCTTTTCCCATTACTTTGAACCATGAACTAAATGGCTTGTTATCATACAAACAAGGGACTAAACACGTTTCGCAATTATGCCACAACAACAATGGACAGTCTCCTCCCAACCGTTTGTATATATATTTTTTTACCACGCACCCACCCCCTCCTAATGTACAGTATCCTCCTCATCATATGTATATATTTACTGTTAGGATCTCTGGGTAACAGTACTGTATATTTGCATATCGTATATGTGAGAAATGTAACAGTACTATACCTGTAAGTCATGTCCCTATGTCATAAATGTCATGTATGTTGTGTATGTCATAAATGTCACTATGAATTGAAAATGGGGGACCCTGATGTCAACGAGACAAACATCTTTCTCTGGTCTGCATCCCCTTAACAATTGTGTGTATTGCTACTGGATTTACCAGATCCAGAGTGAATGAATGAAAACTTTATTTAATACACAAGACCCTCTTCTTGGGACCAAGTAAGGTTTCGTCGATAATCCAATGTACAGTTACCCCACCCCGCATAGTCCCAACCACCTCCAATGTATAGTCCCCCCACCCCACCTACCCAACCTCCAATGTATATACTCTCTTTTTTATACTATTTTTGTATCACAAACAATACTGTATTTGTAAATCTGGTATGTCATAAATGTATAGATGTAGCAGTATTGTCTATCTGTATGTCATGACTCATGTGTGTCATATATGTTATGATGAATTGAAAATGGGGGACCCTGATGTAAACAAGACAAAAGTATTTCTCTGGTCTGCATCCCCATAACAATTGTGTGTATTGAGCCTTACTGTATTGTACCCATTCTGCAATTCTGTTAATAAAATGTTCAATCAATCAATCAATAAATATTTAACAGATTGCAGAATGGGTACAATACAGTATGGCTCAATACACACAATTGTTAAGGGTATGCAGACCAGAGAAAGACGTTTGTCTTGTTTACATCATCAGGGTCCCCCATTTTCAATTCATAGTGACATTTATGACATGCATGACATTGACATCATGACATTTATGGCATAGGGACATACTACAGGTATATAGTACTGTTACATTTGTGACAAATACGATATGCAAAATATACAGTAATGTTACCCATAGATCCTGACAGAGATTATACATATGGGGAGGAGACTGTACATTAGGAGGGGGTGGGTGGGAGAGAAATATACAGTACTGTTACCCATAGATCCTAACAGAGATTATATACATATGATGGGGAGGAGACTGTACATTAGGAGGGGGTGGTAGAAAAAAGATACGGTGGGGAGAGAATATACGGTGGGGAGGAGACTGTCTACAGATACACCCGTGTGATGTTGCTACTAGGGCTGACCTTCGAAGCTTTTTTTGGCTGGTTGTGGGACTTGTACAGCACTTTCATAAACTTTGTTGTTTTTAAATGTGCTCTATAAATAAAGTGGGTTGGATTAATTAATTAAGTAGCCCCTTTCGTGACTGAGCCAACAAGGTTTCACTCGGCTGTGTGATTTAATTCAAGGTGGATCGCTGTTGTCGTTTGAACAACTTCAGATTTCATGGGAACTACCAATCCCCCAAATCAAGAATGTTTAAGATGAATGAAGTAAGATTTTGATTATTTGAAATATGGCCTGTGTAGACTAAACTATGCACAGAATTATGTCAGTCTACAAGGTCCGGATTCTACATGGTCCGGCAATGTAGACCTTGTAGACTCCACTACAGACCAATTATCAGTGAATGTTCATGCATTTTTAAGAAGGGCAACTTCCACAAAAAAACAAAGAACTCACCAAAACATCTCAGTAGCACCTTATCTAAATTTTATTTCCTATTTTGTTTATTCATCCCAGTATCTTTCTTTCTTATGTGTGGAATTCTACAAGGCATGTCTCTCTCACACACACACACACACACACACACACACACACACACACACACACACACACACACACACACACACACACACACACACACACACACACACACACACACACACACACACACACACACACACACACACACACACACACACACACACACACACACACACACACACACACACACACACACACACACACACACACACACATTTAGCTGACGCTTTTATCCAAAGCGACTTACAAGTTCTGTACGACAAGACAGCAAGAAGGGTACAACTCTATCAGCTGAGTAACAATGTTTATCAAAGTGTTGCGTGTTACAGTGTAGGTTAGTTTATTAGGAAAAGTGCAGTGTAGGGTTAGTCACTTTTTTATTTTTATTTTTATTTTTTTATCATTTCAGATAATGGTTGAAGAAGTGAGTCTTTAGTCGACGGCGAAAGATTAGACGGGATTCGGCTGTCCTAACTGGGATGGGTAGTTCTCACACACACGCACGCACACACACACACAAATCGAAGTAAAAAAAAAATTTTTTTTTTTTTTTTGAAAAATATTTTTTTATTTTTATTTTTTATACTTCGATTTTTTTTTAATGAAGCTTGTGCCATCGAACGAAGCTTCGAAGTATTTAAGACAGCCCTAGTTGCTACGGAGTTAAGCTAATAAACGTATACTTACAACCACAGCAGGGGACTCACGTATTGTACTGTGAAGTAACACGACAATGACAAACGTGTTGTTTCTGTTTTTCTTTTTGACATAGTTGCGGCACATGGAACAAGTTAACAACTCACCACTACAGCCCCCAGTAGCGCTGCCTAGCCAGTCTCTTCAAACGTCCTCTCCTCTCGAAACTCTCTTTTGTTAGGTGGTCCCGCTGATCCTTTTCATCTGAGAAACCCGCGTGGGTTTTCTTTTTAGTGGCCGGCTTACTCCTTCCATTTAACCGACACTATTATTAGCTAACGTTAGCTACTCGGTATAGCAGCGAGTGCAAGCAGCATGGTGGCTGTGACGTCGGGTCAACAAGCAGAGTTAACGCGCGAGGCTGCAAAAAAGGCGACTCGTAGAACCAAAACACACCGCAGTTTTTAACCCTGCCATGTGGCGGACAGACTTCTCAGACCTCGCAAATGTGTAACTCGCCCAATAGCCTGCAGCTGCAACCGCGGAGTGAGCCTCCGGACGGAGCGCGCAGCGTAATCCTGTCTCTCGAGTCGCTGAGTGATGACTCTGCTTGGCGCGGCGCGATAGATAATTTTTTCATATTTGGCGCCTCCGATTGGCTCAATTTTCTTTCAATCTGTATGCATCTACAAATCATATTATACCAGGTAGCCAATTCCGTCAGACTGCGAAGCAAATGGACGGATCTCCCCAATCAAATTGACGGAAATCCGTCTGGAGACTGAACGCTTAAATGCATGCTATCGGAGATGAGGGAACTCCATGCCGGAGTGCCCCAAGGGAGTTGCCTGGGTCCCTTATTGTATGCAATCTTCGTTAATGATTTACCCTTAGTACTTAATAATGCATCAATGGAGATCTATGCAGATGATACTACCGTGTATGTAGCGGCGGAACAATCTGAGTCTGTTAATAGGTTATTGCAAGAGTAGATAGTGCTAATTTCCAACTGGATAAGTGAAAATAAGTTAAAGTTAAATGTTGCAAAAACCAAGAGTATAATGATAGCCTCAAAATATACATCTAGATCAAATCCTAAATTAAATCTAGTTCTGAACTGTGCTGATATTGAACAGGTCAGTGAGGCAAAACTGCTGGGTGTTGTAATAGATTAAACACTTTCTTGGTCGAAACACATTAGCAATATGGTGGCTAAGATGAGCTGTGGTACTTCAATGATCAGAAGGTGTAGAAATCTGTTGACTAATGGTACAGCAAAGCTTGTACTACAATCTTTGGTCTTATCCCACCTGGACTACTGTCCTACTATATGGTCTAACGCCTCTAGGCTTGATCTGAACAAACTCCAGTTCGCTCAGAACAGGGCGGCACGCCTCGCTCTGCGCTGCTGTGAGGAGTAGTGTTGGAGGGATGCTTATTATGGAAATTAGTATGGAAATATAAAGGTGATCGGTGACTTGAGAAAAGTTATGAGTTAAAATCATATAAATGATTTTGATCTGTTTTGTTCTTATGGACTGACCATGTCATTTGTATTTTATGGTTGGAGAATTGTGATATCTAACTTATGAATATTGAGTGAGGTTTTATTCACTGTTTTGTTCGTTGTGATGTTTTCTTGTGAGTACTTCAATGTTTGTGGTATTATATTTTTATTTTACTTTTTTGTGTGTGTTTGTATTTTTAATGTTTGGACCCCAGGAAGAGTAGTCTCACTTTGGTGTAGACTAAAGCGTGATCCACAATAAAATTTGTTTTTAAAGAAAATAGGCTTAGAATAAGTGTGTCGTCTGAAAATGTCAGGACATGATTGTTAGGCTGCCTGCTGCTACACTCGTTGGTGTACAGTGTAAATAGGAGAGGGGAGCTCACCGCACCTTGAGGCACCCCGGTGCTGCAGAATTTGACCTCAGAGAGTGTGTCATTCACCTTGACTTGTTGTGTCCTGTTGGTAAGAAGATAATAGAACCATTTGATTATTGAGAGGATTATCCCCATAAGCTTCTGGACAAGTGCAGGTACATGATATACATGATCACGCAACATAAAACAATTGTTGTAGCAACGGTTTGGGAGAAAGGTAGGGAGGGGTTTTAGGTTGTGAGTTCCAATTTCAAGTTTATTTAATAGGATTGTGAACATTTTAACTCACTATATCAAAACGTGGCACTTTACAGTGAACAGGAGGTCGATTTGTATTCAAAACAATAGATTGTTTTTCATTTACATGTCTGGAAGAGCTCAAAAATAAAAATGTCAAATGATATTTTAGGGTCCTTTTTTAAGAAGACATATGCCCCCCTGTAAAGACACCCACCCAACCCCCTCCAATGTACAGTTTCTTCCCCCTCGAATGTATATATTTTTCATGCAAGATCTCTTTCTCTTAAACAGTACTGTATATTGTGTATATGTCTTGTATGTCACAAATGTCTTGATGAAACAGTACTGTGTATATCTGTATGTCATGTATGATGAATTGAAAATGGGGGACCCTGCCTGATGTAAACAAGACGAAAGTATTTTTCTGGTCTGCATCCTCTTAACAATTGTTTGTATTGAGCCGTACTGTACTGTACCCATTCTGCAATCTGTTAAAGTTTTCAATCAATCAATCAATCACAGACTGATAACCCCAGCTAAGCTAACTAACACTAGCCCCAGATACTGCGGTACGGGTACCAGCTAAGAAAATACTAGCTCCAGCTACAGAAGGAAAACTACTAACATAACGAAAATAGCTATGAACGTGGAGCAAGACCGAAAGAAAATAGCATCTCCAACAAAACAGGAGCAGTTGAAACGAGAGAGAGAGAGAGCTAATGACTGGCTCTGCTAACTAGGCCAACATCAACCACCACGACGAGCGATAATAAGAAGCACCGTGGAGGCTGCTAACAACAACACAGTAAGAGGAGAACTCCCCTCAAACACACAAGACAGCTAGAAAACACATGTCAGTCACTACCTGACGAGCCTCCATCAGCAGGAGGACGGGGCTCAGAAGTCAGTCCCACTAGAGACCTGAGCAGCGCAGAGGAGGCAGCAGCCGAGACTCACTGGAGGAAGCGAGGAGACCGACGTGACGTCAACAACCATCGGGTTCTTTTACCAATAGGGTTCAGCTGCATCCCCGGAGAAATCCGCTCACTGGCAACTTCCTTCTTCATTTGTTTGTTTATCCTCCGGTCAAATTCCTCCATGAATGAATGAATGAATGAAAACTTTATTTAACAGATTGCAGTAATGGACTGCGGTCAAGTGAGCCGTCTTTCACTTTTGCGTGGTCAAATCAGCCGCTC
Organism: Notolepis coatsorum; assembly: GCF_963971535.1. Classification (NCBI taxonomy): domain Eukaryota; kingdom Metazoa; phylum Chordata; class Actinopteri; order Aulopiformes; family Paralepididae; genus Notolepis; species Notolepis coatsorum. Next base: position 101,376,686 of record NC_140168.1, on the reverse strand, counting down.
CTGTTTTTCGAGTGCGCGATTAGTTCCAGGTTTACGGTAATGCATTCAAACAACAATTCTGGGACGCTGTTTTCTTCTTCTTCTTCTTATTTGAATTTATTACTGCCCTCCACAATTCTTGCTTCGCCCACACTTGAGAAAGTTTACACTCTTCTTCTTCTTCTTCTTCTCATCATCTTCAAAACACATTTCTATCGTCTCTGTCTCCTTCTTCTCTGCTCCTCTTGTCATACAATCACAATACAAACATCATCTCCTCTCTTGGAGGGCCCCCCCTCCATCTCATCGCCACTCGAGAATTGTGAACCGACGTGACTTTTGAACACAGTCTCACAAGTAGATCTTACAGAAATACTTAATATGACATTGAATGCGCATCGAATCAATAGGACGTTTAGTTGAATCAATAGGACGTTTCGTATGTGCAGTATTATTGAACATCGAATCAATAGGACGCGCAGTATATTCGACCACTAAAGCTACAGACAATTCCACAGAGGAACACTCCCGGTGAGGATTTCAAAGTAAAGGATGGCATGTGGTTAATTTCTATTATTTCATAAGTAGTTTATTACACTGCCATGTTTGTACTTAATACTTCTCAAGACTACTTGCACAAATAATATTAACAACTTTTACTGTGTACTTTGAGTAATTTGAGTTTCAAAGTCCTTTTTATAGAACAATGAGCATTTTCGACTAACTTTGGTGTGGGATAAAAACCATTTCTCCCATAAGCAGTTTATGAAACTTCCATGGTTGTACTTAGTACTTCTTAGACTACTTGTACAAATTATATGAAATATTTTTACTGTGTACTTTTTGAGTAATTTCAGTTTCAAAGTCCCCAGAATCAGCATTTTCGACTAACTTTGATGTGGGATAAAAAAATATTTTCCCATAAGCAGTTTATGAAACTTCCATGGTTGTACTTAGTACTTCTTAGACTACTTGTACAAATTATATGAAATATTTTTACTGTGTACTTTTTGAGTAATTTCAGTTTCAAAGTCCTCAGAATCAGCATTTTTGACTAACTTTGATGTGGGATAAAAAGAAAATTTCCCATAAGCAGTTTATGAAACTGCCATGGTTGTACTTAGTACTTCTTAGACTACTTGTACAAATTATATGAAATATTTTTACTGTGTACTTTTTGAGTAATTTGAGTTTCAAAGTCCTCAGAATCAGCATTTTCGACTAACTTTGATGTTGGATAAAAAAAGATTTTCCCATAAGCAGTTTATGAAACTGCCATGCTTGTACTTAGTACCTCTTAGACTACTTGTACAAATTATATGATTTTTTTTTACTGTGTACTTTTTGAGTAATTTGAGTTTCAAAGTCCTCAGAATCAGCATTTTCTTTTTTTAAACTTTGACCAGTCAGCTGGTTCTTTTCGCGTTTATCGCTTTTTCTGGTCAAGTATGACCGACAGATACAGGTTGAATGGGGTATAGATGGGGGGAAAGACACTCTGAGAAAATACGGCGAGTCCGGTAGTCGAACTCGTGTACCCCAGATCCGTGACGCGCACGGTTGTCCCCGACGCCGAAATAGCGTTCGAGGTACGCGGTGAGCTACTGGAGCTCCCCCCTGCATTTTCGACTAACTTTGATGTTGGATAAAAAAAGATTTTCCCATAAGCAGTTTATGAAACTGCCATGGTTGTACTTAGTACTTCTTAGACCAGTGGTTCTCAAACTGTGGTACGCGTACCACTAGTGGTACTGCTGGTGGTACTTGAAAACATTTCCAAAAAAGCGATTTTTTTTTTTTTTTTTTTTGCAGTCAGGCCACTGAACTTAGAAGCAGGCCAGGCCAGTGTTTCTGGTTGAGGCGGCGCGATAGTTAGATAATCTAAGTGGGGAACAACCAGGAGATCACTGTGACAGAGAGTAATGCAGTCTAAACAGTCATAAATCTTTAATTCAACTTCAGCCCTGATCATAACCATTTATTTTTAGATTTCTTGTAATGTCAGATAAAAAATGAAATACTCCCACTTTTCTGAAAAGAGTTGGTGTTAAATCTGACATTACAAAAAATCCATAAAAATATGTGTTGCTGCTAATCATTGACACATGCCTAGCCTGTAATAATCCCCCCCAGAAAAATTTACTTTGCATTTGACATTGAAAATATTTAACTTTTTGTGTGTTTCTTTTTAACAATAATTTGTGATGCCATCACACAAACTGGCATTTAAAGGGTAAACATTCAAAAATGTATTGAATATGTGTTTTCTTTTCTTTTTTACAATAATTTGTGATGCCCATCACAAACACTGGCATTTAAAGGGTAAAATTTCAAAAATTCCTGCACCAGAATGCAGGAAATTAAGTTTTTGTAACAAAATAAGTGTGTGTGTGTGTGTGTGTGTGTGTGTGTGTGTGTGTGTGTGTGTGTGTGTGTGTGTGTGTGTGTGTGTGTGTGTGTGTGTGTGTGTGTGTTAGGGTTAGGGTTAGGGTGAGTGTGAGAGAGAGAGAGAATGGCGGACAATTGCTTGCTGTGTGAGAGAGAGAGAGAGAGAGTGAGAGAGAGAGAGAGAGAGATAGAGAGAGAATTAAGTACATTTGCTGAAATACAGTTCTTAATTTTCTCACTTACTATGTGAGAATGTTAGTTATTATGTTCTCAATGCCCCTTGCATTGTATGAGTTGTGTGGAAGCGTTTGCTAGTTCTAGTGCTATCCCTTTGTACATTGTGGCTGTGTCTGACAAAAGTTAACAATAAATAATGGTATTAGGAATACATTTGCCTCCTGCGTGAACTGTGCATAGCTGAATAGACTGTATTTTAACGCCGGTCATATGGTGGTACTGTGAGGTTTCTGTCCTTGCGCTCTCACCCGTTCTGTTCCTTTAACCACCCTTGCTTTGTTTTCATTCATTTTCTGTCAATTGGTTCTATCACCTCGTTCACACGTTTCTCCCCGTTGACGTCATCAGAGACGTCGCTGATTGGTTCTCTCACTTCCCCACGCTTTTCAATCACATTCCCCAGCTGTCACTGCTTTCTCCCCGTTGACGTCATCAGAGACGTCGCTGATTGGTTCTCTCACTTCCCCACGCTTTTCAATCAATCGATCCCTCATTATTTATACCCCGTTTTTCCCCACCCTAAGTTGTTGGATCGTCTTGTTTTGTCGCCTTGATTTGTCTCTGGATGTTTTTCCCCGTTGCTGCTGCTGCTGCCTTTTTCTCTGTGCTGTTCTCCAGGAATTCCTAGAAGCCTTCGCTTGGATACCTGCTCCCGTGGCGCGCGCTCGCCTCCACTGTTGTTCCAGTTCCAATTACGCATCTCGTCTGGGTGAGTTATCTATTTGACTGTTCTTGACCTATTCCGTTTTTCGTGTGTAAACTTACACTGAAGACTACCACCTTTTTGTCAAACAGTCACTCACCCAGCCATTATCTATTTTTGCTTGTTCCTTTATGGAATGATATTTTGGGATCTACCATCTCCCTCTGTGTGCTAGCTCACACCGAAGATATTATTTCACAATTGGACTGTGTGTTTACATGAAGATATCCACTGTGTGTTTGCTCACACCGAAGATATTATTTCACAATTGGACTGTGTGTTTACATGAAGATATTCACTGTGTGTTTACATGAAGATATTCACTGTGTGTTTACATGAAGATATTCACTGTGTGTTCACATGAAGATATTCACTGGGACTGTGTTTGCATTTAGCTCACTGTGTTGTTAACACGAAGAGTTTCACTTGGGCTGTGTTTGGAACTGTGCTCACTGTGTTGTTAACACGAAGAGATTCACTTGGGCTGTGTTTGGAACTGTGCTCACTGTGTTGTTAACACGAAGAATTGTACACCCTGTTCTCCTGCTCGTTTGAGACTGCTCTGTCACTGACTCGTTCCCTCTCTCCCTCTCTCGGTCTCGCAACAACATCTGAGAACCCACCGAGAGGATTCTGCAGAGCGGTTCAGAAGTCAACACCTGCTTCCCAAGACAACCCTCACGGGAGAAGCTGCAGAGCAGCAGAACTTTGCCCCTTGATCATTGTACCTGTCTTGTTTGACCTGCTTTCCCTGTTTCTCTTATTTTTAGTACCAAATAAACAAGCCCTCGTATTTGGCAACTCTGAATCCTACTCTCTTGTGTCGTTGCGTTTGGGGTCGGTGTCAAACCATAACATTACGATCCAACCAACAATATGACGACCCCAGCCGACACAGAGAGGGTCAGAACCGCACTTGCTATTCAAGTCGAGTTGACCAGGGATCACGGTCTCCAATTAGAGCGGGCTGCGGCTGCGGTGCAAGACCTCAGGGACCAGGTCTTGCCTATGCAGGGTTCTATGGCCGCTATGGCGGGACAGCAGTCCGAGATTCTCGCCCAGCTTAACTCGCTGGGCGACGCCGTTAATACTTTTCATCTCTCACTCCCTTCAGGAACATTCCCCGCAGCCCCAGCAGATCTCGCACCTCGGGAACCCCATCTCTCCGTCCCACGGCTGTTCGACGGTAATCCCGAGGAGTGTGCCACATTCATCATGCAATGTGAGTTGGTTTTCCGTCATCAACCAAGCCGTTTTTCTGCTCATGGGTCCCGAGTGGCTTTTATAACCAACCTACTTTCAGGCCATGCTGCCCAGTGGGTCACTTCCTCCTGGGCAATGGAAGCAGATTTTTTGTTCTCCTACCCAGACTTCGTGGCGGAGCTCCGCAGAGTGTTCCACCATCCAGCCCGAGGTCTGGACCCTGGAGCCCGGTTGGGGACCTTCCGACAAGGGAGCGGCAGGGCGACGGACTATGTCATAGAGTTTCGACTGGCGGCGGTGGAGAGTGGATGGAACGAACCTGCTCTTCGCCTAACCTTCATAAGGGGGCTCAGTGACGCAGTCCGGGACCAGCTCGCTACCAGGGAGGTGCCCGACTCCCTCGAGGAGCTGTTTAGCCTTGTCATCCGAATTGACGGACGCCTCCTGGAGAGAAGGCGCGAGAGGACCCGACTGTCACCTCCCGAAGCACCCCGGACTCCTGGACGCCCCGTCCCCAACACTACTGATGGTAACAGGCTTCCCCGTCCGGTACGCGAAGAGGAACCCATGCAGCTGGGACGCTCTCATCTGAGCCAGGCGGAGCGTCAGGCAAGGCTCAGGTCCGGTCTCTGCCTCTACTGCGGAGGTGCGGGACACCGTATCGCCGACTGCCCTACCCGGCCAAAGGATCGGGCTCACCAAGACCCCGGGAGATCCTGGTGAGCCGTTTTTCCCAGTCCCAGCGCCGCGCACCACCTGACCATCTGATGAGCGTCACCCTGGCCTGGGGGGACCAACGTGCCACGGTGGAGGCCCTCATCGACTCTGGGGCAGACGAGAACTTCCTCGACTTCGAGTTTGCCACCCAAGCCAACATACCTCTGGAGGCCCTTGTGAGGCCCTTGGAGATCTTTTCGTTGGACCAACACCGCCTGGCCGACATCTCTCAACGCACCGGCCCAGTCGTGCTGACCATCGCTGGGAACCACGTCGAGAGAATTCAGTTCCTCATTACCCAATCCCCCCTTGTCCCGGTGGTCCTGGGTAGGCCCTGGCTCGCGCTGCACGAGCCCCACATCGCCTGGTCCTCCGGTACCATCAGGGGCTGGAGCTCCTCCTGTCACGCCCGCTGTCTGCAGGCGGCGTCCTGTCCCCCGCCCCGGAGACCGGCTGGTGAGTTGCCCCCGGACCCCTCGTCCATTCCTCCCGAGTACCATGACCTCATGGAGGTATTCAGTAAGACCAGGGCTCAGGCCCTTCCACCTCACCGCCCCTATGACTGCGCCATCGACCTCCGCCAAGGGGCTCCCCTTCCCGGCAGCCGCCTCTACAGTCTGACTGTCCCGGAGAAGAAGGCGATGGATCTCTACATCTCTGAGTCATTGGAAGCAGGACTCATTCGGCCTTCCTCCTCCCCGGTGGCAGCCGGGTTCTTCTTTGTTGGTAAGAAGGATGGGGACCTGCGACCCTGCATCGACTATCGTCAGCTCAACGAGATCACCATCAAGAACAAATACCCCCTACCTCTCATGAGCTCCACCTTCGAGCCACTGACCCAGGCCTCGTTCTTCACCAAGCTGGATCTCCGAAGTGCCTACCATCTTGTCCGTATCCGTGAGGGCGATGAATGGAAGACCGCCTTCAAGACCCCCAGGGGTCACTATGAGTACCTTGTGATGCCGTTCGGCCTCACCAACGCCCCGGCGGTATTCCAGGCACTCATGAACGATGTCCTCCGTGACATGCTGGAGGTGTTCGTGGTGGTGTACCTGGACGACATTCTTATCTTTTCCAGGACCCTCGAGGAACACATCCTGCATGTTCGCCGGGTGCTGGAGCGCCTCCTCCACAATCGGCTCTTCGTCAAGGCGGAGAAGTGCCGTTTCCACTCCAACTCCGTCGAGTACCTGGGCTTCATCGTTGAGAAGGGCTTGACCCGAGCGGATCCTCGCAAGATCCAGGCTGTGGAGGATTGGCCGGAACCCACCACTCGGAAGGAGTTACAGAGTTTCCTCGGGTTCGCCAACTTCTACCGAAGGTTCATCCGGAACTACAGTCAAGTGGCGGAGCCTCTTACCAAGCTGACCTCCCCCGCTCTGCCGTTCGACTGGTCCCCAGCGGCATGCGCTGCGTTCCGCTCCCTCAAGAGAAGGTTCACTTCCGCCCCTATCCTGCTCCACCCTGACCCCAAGAGACAGTTCATCGTGGAGGTGGACGCCTCGGATTCTGGTCTGGGCGCTGTCCTATCCCAACGTTCTCCTTCCGACCAGAAGGTACATCCTTGCGCCTTCTACTCGCGTCGCTTCCTCCCCGCCGAGAGGAACTACGACACCGGCAATCGGGAGCTACTGGCGGTCGTGGCTGCGCTGGAGGAGTGGCGTCATTGGCTAGAGGGTGCCGAGGAGCCTTTTACCATCTGGACGGACCACAAGAACCTAACGTTCATCCGCGCTTCCAGGCGCCTCAACGGTCGGCAGGCGAGATGGGCCAGTTTCCTCAGTCGGTTCGACTTCTCGCTGACCTTCCGCCCCGGTTCCCGCAACACGAAGGCCGACTCTCTGTCCCGGATGCACTCCAAGGGGGCTCCACCCTCTGAGGTCCCATCTCCCATCATCCCGGAGGCCCGAGTGGTTGGAGCCATCACCTTGGGCATCGAGGGTGTGGTGAGGCGTGCCCTTCGCTTCCAACGTGCTCCAAGCAACGTCCCTAGGAGCCGTCTCTTCGTCCCCGACTCTGTCCGGTCCCAGGTACTGCTGTGGGGCCATACCAGCCGGTTCGCCTGCCACCCAGGCGTCCATCGCACGTTCTCCTTCCTGGCTCGTCGTTTCTGGTGGCCCACCATGCGGAACGACGTCAAGGAGTTCGTCTTGGCCTGCGCGGTCTGTGCCCGCAGCAAGGCCTCTCACCAGGCACCCTCCGGGCTCTTGCAGCCCCTTCCCGTTCCAAGCCGTCCGTGGTCACATGTGGCGCTCGACTTCGTCACTGGTCTACCCTCCTCCCAGGGGAACACCTGCCTTCTGACCGTTGTGGATCGATTCAGCAAGGGGGTCCACCTCGTGGCCCTCTCCAAGCTTCCCTCAGCAGCCGAGACGGCGGACCTCCTGACGCACCACGTGTTCCGCCTTCATGGCTTTCCCCAGGACATCGTCTCTGACCGGGGGCCCCAGTTCACCTCCCAGGTATGGCAGGCTTTCTGCAAAGGATTGGGGGCAACGGTCAGTCTCTCCTCTGGCTATCATCCCCAGACAAACGGGCAGACGGAGAGGATGAACCAGAGCGTGGAGTCTGCTCTTCGGTGTGTGGCAGCCGAGAGGCCGGCATCCTGGAGCCGTTTCCTTCCCTGGGTTGAGTACTCCATCAACTCAATGGTCAGTTCCGCCACCGGCCTCTCCCCTTTTGAGGCCTCCCTGGGCTACCAGCCCCCTCTTTTTCCCGCACTGGAGACGGAAGTGGCAGTTCCCTCCGTGCAGGTCCACCTCGACCGCTGCCGTCGAGTTTGGGAGATCACCAGGACCGCGCTGCTCCGGACATCTGAGCGCGCCTGTCGTGGTGCCGACCGGCGCCGGGTTCCCGCGCCGACTTACCGCCCTGGGCAGAGGGTGTGGCTCTCCGCGAAGGACCTCCCGCTACGGTCCTCGGCCAAGAAGCTCAACCCCCGCTTCGTCGGGCCTTTCGAGGTCCTGAAGGTACTCAGTCCGGCGGCCCTGCGCCTGAAGCTTCCTGCATCCATGCACATCCACCCCGTGTTCCATGTCTCCCGGGTTAAGCCCGTCTCCCTCTGTCCCCTTATGCCTCCGGCTCCTGATCCGCCGCCTCCTGTGCTAGTGGATGGTCACCCCCAGTGGCAGGTCCGCCGGTTGATGGGCGTTCGTCGGCGGGGCCGGGGGTTCCAATACCTGGTGGACTGGGAGGGTTACGGCCCTGAGGAGCGTAGCTGGGTCTCCCGGCAGCTCATCGTGGATCCCGGCTTGATCACCGACTTCCATCGGGCCCATCCTGACGAGCCGGGTCGGCCTGGTCGCCGGGTGGCTCCCGTGGAGGGGGGGGTACTGTGAGGTTTCTGTCCTTGCGCTCTCACCCGTTCTGTTCCTTTAACCACCCTCGCTTTGTTTTCATTCATTTTCTGTCAATTGGTTCTATCACCTCGTTCACACGTTTCTCCCCGTTGACGTCATCAGAGACGTCGCTGATTGGTTCTCTCACTTCCCCACGCTTTTCAATCACATTCCCCAGCTGTCACTGCTTTCTCCCCGTTGACGTCATCAGAGACGTCGCTGATTGGTTCTCTCACTTCCCCGCGCTTTTCAATCAATCGATCCCTCATTATTTATACCCCGTTTTTCCCCACCCTAAGTTGTTGGATCGTCTTGTTTTGTCGCCTTGATTTGTCTCTGGATGTTTTTCCCCGTTGCTGCTGCTGCTGCCTTTTTCTCTGTGCTGTTCTCCAGGAATTCCTAGAAGCCTTCGCTTGGATACCTGCTCCCGTGGCGCGCGCTCGCCTCCACTGTTGTTCCAGTTCCAATTACGCATCTCGTCTGGGTGAGTTATCTATTTGACTGTTCTTGACCTATTCCGTTTTTCGTGTGTAAACTTACACTGAAGACTACCACCTTTTTGTCAAACAGTCACTCACCCAGCCATTATCTATTTTTGCTTGTTCCTTTATGGAATGATATTTTGGGATCTACCATCTCCCTCTGTGTGCTAGCTCACACCGAAGATATTATTTCACAATTGGACTGTGTGTTTACATGAAGATATCCACTGTGTGTTTGCTCACACCGAAGATATTATTTCACAATTGGACTGTGTGTTTACATGAAGATATTCACTGTGTGTTTACATGAAGATATTCACTGTGTGTTTACATGAAGATATTCACTGTGTGTTCACATGAAGATATTCACTGGGACTGTGTTTGCATTTAGCTCACTGTGTTGTTAACACGAAGAGTTTCACTTGGGCTGTGTTTGGAACTGTGCTCACTGTGTTGTTAACACGAAGAGATTCACTTGGGCTGTGTTTGGAACTGTGCTCACTGTGTTGTTAACACGAAGAATTGTACACCCTGTTCTCCTGCTCGTTTGAGACTGCTCTGTCACTGACTCGTTCCCTCTCTCCCTCTCTCGGTCTCGCAACAACATCTGAGAACCCACCGAGAGGATTCTGCAGAGCGGTTCAGAAGTCAACACCTGCTTCCCAAGACAACCCTCACGGGAGAAGCTGCAGAGCAGCAGAACTTTGCCCCTTGATCATTGTACCTGTCTTGTTTGACCTGCTTTCCCTGTTTCTCTTATTTTTAGTACCAAATAAACAAGCCCTCGTATTTGGCAACTCTGAATCCTACTCTCTTGTGTCGTTGCGTTTGGGGTCGGTGTCAAACCATAACAGGTACTTGGAGAGCCAGCTACGTTCTCAGGTGGTACTTGGTGTAAAAAGTTTGAGAACCACTGCTCTAGAGGCTTCCGTTAATGAAATGATTGATCTGGTTTTACAGAGTATATGTTATTGTAATATGAACTACATAATATACTATAATAACACATTTCCGTTTGTTGGCAACGGTTTTTGGGTCATATCTTTATGAAATTAATGTGTTGATAAGATAAAAACTACCTACGTTTGTGAAAAGGGGCGTTGCTGCGGAACCAATCAAAACGCGTTACAACGTCAGGTGACTTGATTTCTCCCAATGACATTCTTCAAGCCCTGGAACCAGGAAGTAAATATTGCTACTCGTCTGTTCACAACACTGGATAGTTCTGCATTCGGTAAGCTCTCAATTCATTACTATTACTATTGAAATGCATTTTTACTTAACTTTACAGCATTATTCAAACGTGATAGGAAGTTATGAGTCATCAGTAGTTTATATGTAGTCCGTTTTGACGTCCGATTACACAATTCATTAACGGAAAATGTTGTAGCCAGCTCACAAAGACTAACGTTGCGTTAGCATTTTAACTTTCTCAGATAGAAATCTAACATTACGTTAGTGTAAATCAAACAACTCTAACCCATTTCTAATAATAGTAACTTGTTTCACATTCTTGCTGTGTGTTACACTATGGTAATAGCGGTCTGTGTTGTTGCCTGTGACGTTAGAAATTTGACGTTGTCACAACCGTTACATATGTACAAAATATACTGTCTCATAAATATACTCTTCCAATATATAAATATACATATAAATATATTGTTTAAGATGCTGTTGTCACTATGAATTACAAATGGGGGGCCCTGATGTAAACAAGACAAACGTCTTTCTCTGGTCTGCATCCCCTTAACAATTGTGTGTATTGAGCTGTACTGTACTGTACCCATTCTGCAATCTGTTAATAACGTTTTCAATCAATCAATCAATCAACATTTATAACACAATAACAAGTGTGAAAATAACATGTTATTTATTTTAACAGTAACATGTATTACAAAAACATATTCCCTGTTGTCCCAAATTACTGCTCCTTAATGATGATGATTCTTTAGCTTGGCAGGAAGTACTACTGAGAAAAAAAATTGGCGCTTTGATGGCAAGCTCCACATTCTCTGCCCTTTAATCACTGGAAACAGTTATTAGCTGATGTTGTAACAATGGAGCTTTCTACAGCTAGATTAAATGGTGCAAACTATCAAACAATAGATAGCTGGAACCAACAATGTGCATTGTATGCCTGTACCTGTATCTTCCAAAAAAGAAATAAAATATATGAAAAAAAGAAGAAAAAAACTCCAGTGAAAACTTAGGATACAGTGTTCTGACAGTCCAAACACAGACACATGTCTGTACATGGTAGGTTGTTTGATTTGCATGTGCATCGCCCCTTCATGCATTGTGTTTTTTTGCAGGAGCAGTATACAAGTTCCAGGATTGCGACTGGGGCTGGAGGAAGTGACATCCAGTCAATCTCGAAGAAATCTCCCTCTATCTTCCATCCATGGCTCATTGGTGGAGGTATGTCTGGCTGGCTCTGCAGGGACCTCCGGTATATGGCTGCCTGGTAGTTAGCCCGCTGAGTGTGTTTACGCAGGGAGTCCTGATTTGGTGGCAGACTGCGGTCAGTGCACTTCCCACTCTTGAACAGTTGACTTCTTGCATCATTGACATCCCTGCAGCCTTTCTGGTCATAGAGGTCACAGGTAAATGTCTCTGTGCATTGATACAGCTCCTCTGGCAGTTCGAAAGCTGCTCCCAATGTTCTGAACGTTGCACAATTCTCTGTGTTGGACAGGAGCATTTTCACTGCCTTGACTTTTCCATTCCCATAGAAAGCACTCACTGTATCACAGCCGGTGAAACAGTGGAGTCCGATTAGCGCATCAGAGACGTCATCACCAAGATGGCTGTGTATCCTCTGGACATGTATTGTGCGTTTGCTTGCCCCTTTCCCTGTGTGGAAGTACAGGTTTGTCCCTATTTCTTTGCAGAAAGCGATGGCTAGTATGAACACATCTGTGTCTGGACTGCTGATCACCACATGGGAACTGTATTGAGAGGCATGAGCACAGTGAAGCAATAGTCGGGTGTCTGCTTCCTCCTGTATTGAGAACAGTGTTTGTAGTGGTAACACCTCCACCACTGTGCCACTGCTGTTGACTCTGATGACATGGCATTCAGACCCATGTCCAACTATCAACGTGATGTCTTGCATTACCTCTTTGCTGGATTTTGACCATGTCTCAAATAGAAATTGCTGTAGGTTTTCTTTGTTTTCGCCACAAGCTAAGAACTTGGACCATTGTTTTGGTGTTTTCTGGTCAGCTGAATATATTGTAGTCAGCTGACATCCTCTTGCTGCTCGTCGGTTTCTCTCTGCGTTCTTTATGCTCAGTGTTTTGTACGTGTCAGGGACAAAATGCACCACTTTGGATTTACTTGCTTTGGCTGGGTTGATGAGGTTCAATAGTACGCTGTTTGCAAATCTTCCAAATGTATCCTGAGGTTTCATTGCTTGTATCAGAGCCATTGCATCACACACCCAGGTTGAGCCATCAGGGACTTCAACTGTGGCGGGTGGATTTACTGATCCCTCGAGAAAGTGCATTAACTTGGCTTTATCAGTTTTCACCATAGAGCCATCCATGTTCGCTATGGCTGCAGGGAAGGGTCCCAGACTGTAGACTAACATTTCCCCGATGTCAATCTTCCTGACTGTGCCCACCACTATAAGCCTGGCGAAGAGGTCTCGGTCTGCTTTCAGGGCCATCTCCTTGCCTCTCACCTTGGTAACACTTGATGTTGCTGTGTCCTTGAAGGTTTTGAGTTTCATCTTTTTTACAGGAGCATGGAAGTCCACCTCATCTGTTAGGAGACGTTGTTTAAAGAAATCGCCAAATGCCTTCTCACCTCTCTCCTTTCCATTCAACAGATCATCAGAAACTGCTTCCGATGCCACCTGGCCTGATGTGATGTGGTAAAGGTTGTCTCTTTCCAGTGTGACATTGAATGGATTGATCATGGTTTGGATTGTGGACATTATGGTCAGAACATCTTTCTCGTCTCGTACCATTCTCGACTCCTCCAGCTCTGTTCTCTGTCTTGCCTGCAGGTTCTGCCCAGCCATGTCCTTCAGTTCCATGGTGATGGCTGCTCTCTCATGCTGGGTCAGTGTCCACCTGTGGACTGCACCTTTGTTGAGAGAGAAACCGGTAAGTCCACCTTTGGTTTTTGAGTCCCTGTTCGCTGTCTGTTCAATTGTCTGGTCACATGCAGTGCCTGCAAACCCGTAAGCCTGCTGTCTCTGTGCCACCCAGTCACCTGACTGTACCTATAAAATAAAATTAAAAACAACACCTTTAATGACTGATTTTGATATTAATAGGCAGAGAAATGACTAATCATTATTCAACTATTGTCATTATTATTGTATTGTTGTATAGGCATTAGGCAGAGAAATGACTAATCATTATTCAACTATACAGTTTTACATTGTCATTATTATTGTATTGTTGTATAGGCATTAGGCAGAGAAATGACTAATCATTATTCAACTATACAGTTTTACATTGTCATTATTATTGTATTGTTGTATAGGCATTAGGCAGAGAAATGACTAATCATTATTCAACTATACAGTTTTACATTGTCATTGTTATTGTATTGTTGTATAGGCAGGGTGCATGTTGTATAAGACCAGTACCTGTGTGTAGATTCTCGGATGAGTGGCCTGCAGAATGCTCATCTCCTGCCAGTAGGCTGACAGGTATCTGCTGTAGTTGATTCTGTCATAGAAGAAGAACCATGGCAGCATGATCCGGATGCTGGAAAGATGCAGACTCCAATCTGCCTCTCGTGTCGCTCTGATAAAGGATAGCAGATCCTCTACCATTTCAATGTAGGAACTCCAAAATTGGAATGTCTTACTCTCTTGTTCTTTGTTGAACCTGTCGTAGCCTTCAACGACTGCTGTGAACTCCTGGGATTCAACAATGACTCCAAAGTCGTCGGTGGAGAAAGTTCTCTGGAGATCGGTGGCAAATGTTAAAATGGCTTCCCGACAGTCTTGAGGTAGGCTCTCCAGGTATTCTTTCCATTGTAGCCTGTGTAGTGCCTCACATGTCAACTTGTGGCTCCGAATGCTTCTGTTGTATTGGTGACCTGATATAACTCCTCCAACAGATCCAGCAGCGATGACATCAGCCTCGATCAGGATGTCTTGTAAGCCAGCATCACCAAAACGCTTGCCAATACAGGACAGAAAAGCCATGCATGTGTGGAACTCACCCATTCGAATGGTAAGCCTCTCCTTGTATGTGTCCTTCCCCCACCGTATCTCCTGAGCTTTAGCATAGATGGCTTGGTCAAAGACTAGGACTACCTCCTGAAGTTGTAATTTGTCTGCGATTTCTGTTGACCTCTTTAGGATGGTCTCTACCGTTCCCAGGTCTGTAGGACTTGCATCAATCACTGGGAGGTACCCGATGTTGGTTAGAGTTGGAATCTGACCTTCATGGAGGAATGTGTTGAAACCAGTCCATCCAGGTAGGACATTGTCATGGACTGCTGTCTTCATCAGGAAGTAGGCACTGTCTAGTGTCTGGGCTGCTTTCCTGGTTAGTATGTGGCTCTCTAGCTCTAGTGGGACTTCTTTCCCAAAAAGGGCTGGGCCTGTCCGCTTTCCTCTGTTGTATGTCTCAAGACGAGCAGGGGGTGGATCGAGACTCCTCTTTCTTGTTCTCAGTACCTGAGTGTCAGGGTTAGTGGTGGGTGCATCACATGGAATCATTTTTTGAATGATTATGCCGTTGGTGTTGTGTGTTGTCCCCTTGCCAGACAGTGTTTCCTCTCCAAAATCATTGTTATCCCAAACCAGAGTTGCTTGCACCTTTACGTTGATGTTTTGTGGGATGTAGGTGTCACCTCTTTGTATTTGTAGCTGTGCTAGAGCTGTGTCGTGTTCTAACACCTGTGAGCTGGCAGAACAGTGACCAAGCCCATTCAGGACACCAATCAGCTGAGCTGATCCTGTCATGTGTCTAACAGCCATGCCTAATGCACAGTGTTTCGGCATGAGCCATCTCCCTTTCATAGTGAGGTTCATCACATCCTGGCCTACTGCAACTATCTTCGGAGTATCCTCTACACTAACTCTCACTCTTTCATTCTCAGTAGAGGGATCTGTTGTCACTCCTGTTGTCCAGGCGATGAAATTGAAGAGCATATCTGGGATCATATTTGAGGCAGCTGACATCGTAAGTTCCTGTGCTGTTGGTGGCCATGTGAGTTTAGGGGTTGTTTTGCACTTCTGCAACATGTCATCTTTCAGTGTCATGGCTGCATGGAACAGGAGTCTTGTTTTATGTGTGTCATCTTTTTCAGTTCTTGTGTCATCCTCATCTGATGATGATGATGATGATGATGATGATGATGATGATGATGATGATGATGATGATGATGATGATGATGATGATGATGATGATGATGATGTTGCTGCAGTCTTGGCTACTTCAGAGTGGACTACTTCATGTGGTGTCATATCCTCAGCATAGACAAAGTCATGTCTTGACAGCTTCTGGAACTTCAGAAAAGGATAGGAGTTTCGGAGTCTCACTTTCAAGGAAGCAGATTTGTAAGAGGAGATGTCAATGCCATCTGTGTCAAGTACAGATTTCTTAAACAGGGCTGTTAACTTTGAGAGCTTGAGCACCTTACGTTTCTTTAATAACCTCTCCTCCACCACTGTTTCACAGAAGTGCTTGTATCCTGTTTGATATTGGATGGTCCCTGTGCTGGTGTTTTTCTTGTACAGATATATTGTGTAATTTCTGTAACACCTGAAATGGTACTTTGCCTCTGCAGCTACCAGATCCACCCCACGTATATGGAGGAGCAGGTGCTCATCTTTGCGGGCCTCTGCTGCCTCACACAGCCTACCAGCTGTCAGTGTTTCACATGTTGTAAGACTCTCCTTGACCTTCTTCCGACTGAGACTGTCTGTGAAATATTTCTCACGTCTGCATATTACACATTGGACTGGAAGGAGATGTGGTTTGTCTTTGTTGGTGGTGGTGGTAGCTGTCGTTGAGCGGAGGAGTCTACTCTTTGGTGGTGGTGCTGTATCGTGTTCTGCTGTGTGTCCCTCTGCATCTTCTACATTTTAAAGGGAAACAAAGTGTGTGTGTGTGTGTGGGGGGGGGGGCATAGATAGTTAATGTGATGAATAACGTTATCTATTGTAGTAACAATGTTCCAAAATGTATTGATTGTTTTTCTGTTTCCCCTGATTCTGGATAGAAGTGGGGCCAGGCTAATCTGCAAGAGCTCAACTTTTGAACAAGGATGGTCATCCTCTCACATAAGCTGTCCGGGGACGACTCACACAGCTCTCTACTCTCTGGGCCCTGGACTGGACACCCATCCACTGTACTAGTTACACATTACACACACACTTTATATTTATTGGCAAAGAATTTGCACTACAACCCATACCTCATTACACCTTACTGTAAATTGTACCTCATCCCATTTCTCCATTGTACTGTATAGTATATTGTATTGTAACTCAGTTACTTTTCTACTCTGCATTGTACATTGTATGTATATATTGAATAAAAAAGAAGCAGTGAAGCTAGACCAGCACTCTCAGGTTCAAGTATTTAATGGCAGCCTGAAACAAACATGTTTCGGAATTACATATTCCTTCGTCTGACCAAGGAATATGTAATTCCGAAACATGTTTGTTTCAGGCTGCCATTAAATACTTGAACCTGAGAGTGCTGGTCTAGCTTCACTGCTTCTTTTTTATATAATACTTAATCTACAAAAGGCCTTTGATACGGTTGACCATAGTGTCCTTTTATTTAAATTGAAGGCGATTGGGTTTAGTGGGTCAGCGTTGAACTGGGTCACCTCATATCTATCAGGCAGGTCTCAGATGGTAGATGTAAACAGGACCTACTCCTCAGCCAAGGCGATCACCTGCGGGGTGCCTCAAGGGAGTGTCCTGGGGCCTCTCTTCTTTCTCATTTACATAAATGATATGAAGAATGCCTGTTCATCAGACCTCTTTCTTTATGCGGATGACTCAGCCATTCTGGTCTCCCATAAGGACTTGGCAGTAGTGGAGAGGACCCTTAGTGAGGAGCTATCAAATGTGCAGATATGGCTGTCAGATAACAAACTATCTCTTCATCTAGGAAAAACAGAGGCCATCCTGTTCGGATCAAAGAAACGGCTTGGTAAAGAAATTGAAATGAAGGTAAGAGTAGGTGAGAAGCAAATAACAAACAAGGATTATGTAGTATATCTAGGCTGCATACTGGACAAACATCTTACAGGAGAGGCCATGGCTAAAAAAGCCCACACTAAAATCTGCCAGAAAACGAAATTCCTAGCTAGACAAGGGAAACTACTGGACCAGGCAACACTTAAAATGCTAGCGGGCGCATTAGTACAGAGTCACTTTGACTATGCTGCCACCTCCTGGTTCAGTGGCGCTCCACAGGTCCTGAAAAACAAACTTCAGACAGCTCAAAACAAATTAATGAGAGTAGTCCTTAAACTACCTCCACGCACTCACCTAGGGCCAACTTTCTTTAGGCAACTAAACTGGCTTCCGGTCAATAAAAGGGTAATTCACATCAAATTAGGTCTCACACACAAGATAGTTCAAAATACAGGTCCGAAATATCTATCTAATTATTGTAATCGATTCCGTGACAATCATTCATACTCCACTAGAAGGAGCAGTACGGATTTTATTCTGCCAAAATGTAACTCCCTAATGGGCACAAATACTTTTTTATATTCTGCAGCACTGGAGTGGAACAAGCTTCCAGTGGCCCTGAAAAACATCGAAGAGGGGGGAAGTTTTAGACGTGCCACAAAGAAATGGCTAGCCAGTGAAGTATAGAATAGCCATAGGAAGGAGAGGGTAGGGAGTGTTTTTTGTATGGGGTTGCTATTATGTTTTATTCTGTTTTTTATTATGATGATCTATGTTTTATAATGATGCTCTATGTTTTATTATGATGCTCTGTTTTAGTATGTTTTATTATGATGCTCTATGTTTTATGATGTCTGTCCATGTCCAAAATCAGGGACCATGATGGAAATAAGTGCTTGCACTTTCTCATGTTTTTATCCCTTGGATGCTGTCTTTTACTCCACAATAAAAATCAATCAATCAATCAATCAATCAATCAATCAATGGGATTTCAGCACCCTGTGTCGAATCTTGAGAGCGCGGTCTAACTTGACATTTGATGTATATATTGAACACTTGTCTACGTACTTGACTTCTATTTTATACTTATCTATTTTTATCTAGCACAATCTCTGGAGCAAAACAGAAAGAAGCATTTTATATAAAAGTATTCTGTGCTTCTGTATGACAACTAATAAAGAAACTTGAACATCGAAAAATCAACATTCTGTTCTCTATTCCAGGCTAGATCTGACCTTGACTCATGTTACAGGATTAATACACTTTTTCTTCCACCCATATTGCTAGTTTTTACCTGAAGGGCAAATTACAGGGCCAGTCCAGTAAAAAAATACATTAATCATGTATCATATGTTTAAAATAAATTGCATTTTGGTACTAACCTTTTGTGGTGTTTGTCAACTTTGCCAACTTTGCCTCCCTGCGGGCTATGTTACGGATATTAGCAAATTGCATATAGCATTCTCTGTGGTAGCCTTTATTAGCTGGCACAGCTGGAATTGGGCCATTCTCCTCAATGCCATATGCTTTAACAGCCAATTGTGCAATCTTGCTTTCTGGACCATCTAAATTAGCCCACTGCAACGAACTGTTAATACATTTCAACCAACTTGTCTCTGAAAATTGGATAATTTTGGTAGGTTCCTTGCAAGAATTACACACGTGCATGTAGCACTCCATCTTTCTTGCTGTGAATACCGGTACACACCCCCCCCGGAAATTATTCAATGTCACCTGGACTCTGGGTTGGGTCGGGGGGGGGGGGGGGCATTCATTCTGTGTTTATTGTGTCATACTGGGGAATAATATTAATATTAAGTCCTATTGGGGACATCATTTTAAATTCTGAGCAATTCAGCAGGACGTCTGACATTGATTGAAAACTGTTAACAGATTGCAGAATGTTAATATCACATTATCCATCACGTCATATGGCTTAATACAGTGCGCCATCTAATGGCTAGAAAGCTCACCTGACGTCGATATGGCTTAATACAGTGCGAAATACAATCTTATAGTAAGAAACAAAACACAAGTTGAACATGGTTTTGAACGTTTTATTACAATAGTATTTAGGTCGGACCGTCGGATCTAACGTTAATATCACGTTAACCATCTAAAGCTCATCTGTGACGTCGTTATGGTTAATACAGTGCGAAATACAATCTTATATAGTAACAAAACAATACACAAATTGAACATAGTTTTGAACGTTTTATTACAATAGTATTTACTGTCTCATGTTGTGTATAATCAGCTAGCGTTCCAGTCAGATCCATTCTCCGTTGTTCTTGTTGACAATTTTGGGGTCCCAAAATCCCGTTTCTGTATCCTGATTGGTTTATCAGCTAGAGGTGACCATAGATATGCATGAGCAAACATTTAATTTAAATGTAAGAAATACGAACACCGATGACCAACAGACGGCTGGCCAACAAACGTATTTTGACTCAACATAATAACTAGATATTACACACAAAGAATTGTGTAGTCTGCCAACATGGATCAATCAAGTTCACTTTAGACAGACTCGGCCTCCCATCTATACCCCTAGATCCTGACAGAGTATATATGATGGGGAGGGGACTGTACATTAGGAGGAGGTGGGTGGGTGGGAGGGAAATATACATACGGCGGGGAGGGAATACATGCGGTGGGGAGGAGACTGTCTATTAGGAGGTGGTGGGGGTTTTGGGCATTTGCGGTGGCCAGTTTCGAATTGCAGCCTCCCGTAGGTGCACTTTAAGAGCGGTTTTGAATGTGG
This sequence comes from Notolepis coatsorum, assembly GCF_963971535.1. Taxonomy (NCBI): domain Eukaryota; kingdom Metazoa; phylum Chordata; class Actinopteri; order Aulopiformes; family Paralepididae; genus Notolepis; species Notolepis coatsorum. Next base: position 101,356,747 of record NC_140168.1, on the reverse strand, counting down.
GCAGGGATTCACATTCCTTTACAGATTTGGGTAGGGCGTTCCAAATTGTTGTGGCATAATTGCGAAACGTGTTTAGTCCCTTGTTTGAGCCGAATCTGGGTTTAACATGATTTGTTGAGCTTCCTCTGGTGTAGTGGTTGTGGTATTCACTGACCTTTGGGAAGTATTTTGACATGTACATGGGCACCCCGGTCGTAGAGTGTATCTTGTAGACCAGGCCCATTGCAAGTTGCTGTACTCTGTCGTCTACTCTAAGCCATCCTAGGTTGTCAAAGTGGGCAGGGGTGAGGTGGGTTCTGGGGTTCAGGTCAAGTAGTAGTCTGACCAGTTTGTTTTGTGATGTTTGTAATTTTGTTTTAAGCGCCTTTGAGGTGCTTTGGTACCATGAGGTGCACGCATAGTCATAGTACCCTTGAATGAGTGCTCCTGCCAGAGTCTTCAGGGTATTCTTGTTTACCAGAGAGCAGATCCGGTACAAGAATCTAGTTCGTTGGTTGACTTTTTTTATTACATTGGATGCCATTTTGTCACAGGAAAGATTTGCCTCTAGGATGGAACCCAGGTAGGTAATTTCGTCTTTCCTTGTGACAATATTGTCACCCACTGTAACTGAGAAGACGTCGGTCTTGCTGAGTTTGTTATTTGAACCGAAGAGAATGGACTCTGTTTTGCCCATGTGTAATGATAGTTTGTTATCAGTGAGCCATATGCAGATTTTGCCTAGTTCCGTGCTGAGGGTTTTTTCAACCTGCAACTTGTTCTTGTCAGAGACCAGCAGGGCTGAGTCGTCCGCAAACAGGAACAAGTTGCAGTCACAGGCTGACGACATGTCATTTGCATAAATTAGGAAGAGTAGCGGTCCTAGTATGCTTCCTTGTGGAACACCACAGCTCACTGTGAGGGGGGGGGGATAGAGTACCGTTTACCTCTACCATCTGTTCTCTCCCCTCCAGGTAGGATTGCATCCAGCTCACTGATAAGCTATCAAAACCAATTGCTTTTAGCTTGTCCATTAGAATGGAGTGATTGACAGTGTCGAAGGCCTTTTGTAGGTCCAGCATGACCATGCCGCAGTATTTGCCCGCGTCCACCTCTTGTTTGATGTGGTCGTTCAAATAGAGGAGGCATGTGTCAGTGGAGTGGGACGTTCTGAAACCTCACTGAAACAATACAAAAGGACAACATAATACATTTTATTTATATAGCACTTTATTAGAAGTCATCTCGAATAGCTTCACAAAAGATACATGCATAATATAATAATGAATACAATACGTACATAATTATATAATTATTATTAGTAATAAATAGAAAAATACAAAATGTCTCCCTCTCTCTCCATCTCTCTATATTGCGTTCCAAACACAACCGTGATAATTAGATAATTTAGGATTAGATTTAGACTATTGGATTATTAGATTATATATTGCAACTATATTTATTGTATGGCAAAATAACTGATATACATACCCTCATCTCGCACCTTGTTGCTCATATGCACATGTCCAGAGTTAATAATATTGTATATTGTTTACACTGCCTTTTTATTCTATTTTTACTTCTCCACTTTACTATAATTATGTGACCTGTACCTCTGTCTTCTACTACCTGTACCTCCCCTCCCCCCTCCCTATGCTGCTGAATTGATCTTATCTTATAAATGAATACAAGGTAATAATAAGGCTTACCTTGTAATTGCATTTCTCCATCTTTGTTAAAGTTGTTTGCTAACGAACTGCGTGCTAACTAACTGCGTCTGCTTTTGACATTCAATTAAGCGTGATTACATATGCACGCCTCATTTCTCGGAGACGCTCTCTGATTGGCCGACGCCTGTTTCTACACTGGTTAAGCTTAGGCACTCTTTGAAGTTGGTTAAGGTTAGAGTTTGTCTTAGAGCGTGACGGCAAGTTCTTTCGACGGTTAAGCTTAGGCACTCTTTCGAAGTTGGTTGAGGTTAGAGTTTGTCTTAGAGCATGGCGATAGAACGCCAGGTAGTTTGCAGGCTGTTCGACGCGGAAATGGGCAAAGACACAGCTCGTCACGGATTGGGCAAACGCGTCAGTGGCCAATCAGAGAGCGTCAGTCAGTGCCAATCAGAGAGCGTCTCCGAGAAATGCGGCTTGCATATGTAATCACGCTTCAATTAACGTTCGCTAACGTAGAGAAACGTCCGTAGTTTACGCCAGAAGTACTTCGAGATACTTCCGTACTTTCCGCCAATCAGCGCGCGTGTCCTGTCAGCGGCAGGGGCGTCCTGTGGCTGGCGGAAGTTGCCAGTGAGCGGATTTCTCCGGGGATGCAGCTGTAGGCTACTCTCTTTTACACCATATGGCTGCAGCTCCGGATACCATAGTTTTTTCGCGACAGCGCCACCTACCGGATTGGATGACCAAGGGCTGGTGTCAGTATTCAGGGGTCGTAAGAGACCTCGCTGGTGTCAAGTTCAAGTTTGTTTATTATTCGTCACAATAAAATACATGTACTTTACGGTGAAATGCTTGGTTCTGTATGAGCCCCTGAGAGTGTGCTTCATACAGTAAAAAAGTAAGTTTCAAGTTTCAAGTTTCTTTATTAGTTGTCATACAGAAGTACAGAATACTTTTTCTTTTAGGGCACATAGCTTTATCTCCCGAGATAAAGCTGGGAACGAGGTTAGCACATAGCCCAGTACACCGCATTATTTTTAAACCTAGCCGCATTTCTCGGAGACACTCTCTGATTGGCCGACGCCTGTTTCTACACTGGTTAAGCTTAGAAGCTTAGGCACTCTTCGAAGTTGGTTAAGGTTAGAGTTTGTCTTAGAGCGTGACGGCAAGTTCTTTCGACGGTTAAGCTTAGGCACTCTTTCAAAGTTGGTTAAGGTTAGAGTTTGTCTTAGAGCATGGCGATAGAACGCCAGGTAGTTTGCAGGCTGTTCGACGCGGAAATGGGCAAAGACACAGCTCGTCACACGATTGGGCAAACATGTCAGTGGCCAATCAGAGGGCGTCAGTCAGTAGCCAATCAGAGAGCGTCTCCGAAAAATGCGGCTAGGTTTAAAAATAACGCAGCCGAGACGTGTGAATACTTTGGGCAGCCGAAGAGTGCTTCCGCGTTGCCGTGATTGGCCGACGCCCGCCTACCCCCGTTTCGCCCTACGCCGAATGCATGCGCATTCGATTCCCATCAACACATAGGTTAATAGGTGCGCGATTCCGCCAACACATAGGTAATATTAATAGGTTTTGATATGCATAATAATAATAGCAATACTTAGAATAATAATACTTAGACAAACGCATGCAATTGGCACAAGTGTAAATTATGCATTCGTCACTACATTAACGTGATTCCCATCAACACATAGGTAATATTAATAGGTTTTGTCGTCACTACATTGACGCGATTCCGCCAACACATAGGTAATATTAATATGTTTTGCTATGCATAGAATAACAGAACAGTTTGACAGGTGGTGACAAAGCACTTTATGCATTCGTCACTACATTGATGTGATTCCCATCAATACATAGGTTAATAGGTTTTGTCGTCACTACATTGACGCGATTCCGCCAACACATAGGTAATATTAATAGGTTTTGCTATGCATAATAATAATTGCAATACTTAGAATAATAATTAAATTATGCATTCGTCACTACATTGACGTGATTCCCATCAACACATAGGTTAATAGGTTTTGTCGTCACTATATTGACATTGACAGGTGGTGACAAAGCACTGGGCATTTATTTAAAAAACATACATACCCTAACCACATAACAGATATTTAAAAGGTAATTAACATGCATGTTCTGCAACATATATCCACTCTTGAACAATGAAAAACTCCTTTTTCTCCTATTTACAAATAAGAGCCACGGTAATTAACAGGCATGTTCTGCAACATATATCCACTCTTGAACAATGAAAAACTCCCTTTTCTCCTATTTACAAATAAGAGCCGCAGTAATTAACAGGCATGTTCTGCAACATATATCCACTCTTGAACAATGAAAAACTCCTTTTTCTCCTATTTACAAATAAGAGCCGCGGTAATTAACAGGCATGTTCTGCAACATATATCCACTCTTGAACAATGAAAAACTCCTTTTTCTCCTACAAATTTCTGAGAGAGAGAATGTAAGGTTATGTATATAACCAAGTTCTATGAATTATGGCGACGCTCAGCATCATCTGCACTGTACTTCACTTTGTGCACAAGCACTGAATAAAAAATTCCACCATGTACCTTTACATCCCAACATACGTATGGCCACACCCCATCCGCTTACCTTCATAAGCAGGTGTGTGGTCACCTACTCGCCTCCTTCCCAAACTTTCACCACAAGGCGAGATCAAGGGCCGCAGCGGCGTCTGATGCTGAACGTCGCCATAATTCATAGAACTTGGTTATATACATAACCTTACGTTCTATTTCATTATGGCTTTCGCTCAGCATCATCTGCACAAGAGGGGCTGAGCGGGAGCCATAGCCCGACAAATGTACCCAGCTGAGGCCCCCCACAACCATCAGACCGGGGAGGACCGAGCTCCCCGACCCTCCCTAATGGAGGATACCCCCCCTATTGGAGGCTTACGGGAGGGAGACGGATCCGACCGTGCGAAGAGGAACTCAAGCAACTCAACGCACAGGGTGAGCAGACCGTGGCTTGACCCCACGACTACACACACGCACAACCCGCATGCCACCAGGGAACAAACGGAAGGAACAAACCTCGTTACTGCCCCCAAAATCACGGGGTCAAGAGCAAACCCAACCCCGTGGAAAGGCTGTAGCAGCGGAGCGCGAAGGAAGACCCAGACCCACTGAAGGGACTGGATCCCCTGGAAAAAGGGGGGCCCGGAGAGGTCAATGACGCCAGGCATCAAGACCCCACCAGGCGGTCACTTAGTGACACCGCCCCCCACATCGCCAGCGTATTCGGATAAGGCCCCTCCAAGAGCGGGCCCTTTCCCCCCAATAGCACACCGCCTGGCACACTGACCCTGCAGAACAGGCAGTCAGCATGGCCGTAAGCACTCAAAAAAGGTTAACCAACGGAAGCAGGCAGCGCACCGGGGAAACCAGGCAGCAGGCTGTAACCTGAGCCTGGAGCACTGCGGACAAGACAGGCGCCAAAGGAGTCAGCTGAAAACAGCCCCCCCGGCGGAAGGGGCGTATGCTGGCGTTGTTGATCACCATGACAAAGCCTCCATTAAAAAAAAACCACCCAGAGGGGTCGAGGCAGAGAAGGCTGACATGAACGTGGCAGACGTCATGAACGTGCAGGGGCACACTCAACCGGGCAACCCGGGAGTTGACTCTGCTCCAACATACCAGGGAATCAACTACCCTCTCGGTACAGACGGTGGTTGTTCCTATAACCCCTCAAGAAAAAACTCCAAAACACACCTGCGGGTATACACCAGCTATACCGCAGTACAAGTGTTTCAGTTTCCAAAAAAGGGTTATCCCAGGCCTACGGTATCAACGAAACTTTACTTCGGACCGGGCCCAGTGGCCCGGGAAGCACACAGGATTACCAGAGGGAGTCCAGAAGACCACCCCAACAGCCCCCTCTTCGCCATGCGTGAGAGAGGAGCGAAAGAAGGAGAACCAGCCCCTTACAATAGTGCCAGGTACAAAAGAGTACCCAACAAAGGGTCTCCATAACGCCTAACCCTGTGACACCCGGGCCGACCCGGCATTTTTCCCCCTGAAAGTCAAGTCCCTCAGGGTACCAGAACAGCAGATCTGCATCCCCGGCGGACAACGGGTTAACTGACCTGGACCAGCGTGACCAGAACCAGTCCCATGCCCTAACCACGCCGACATGCCTACTCCAGGAGAAGGGGCAGATATGCGTGTTGATCTAAAACATGAAAAGAGGGCGCCATCCAGACGGTCCAGTTTGAACCGTGCTCGGTGGCCCACCGCCAGGGCGTGAGACCCCTCTACCTATGTTCTGATCTATTCCGTTAACATCCCCCAGATATGAACGAGAATCCGATCTTGGCCCTGACTGAACTAACAAACAAAAAAAAAAACTGACCAATCAGAAGAGGGAAGGAGGGGTTTATCCGGTACCCCCTCACAAGCCCAACCCTTGCATACAACAACAACAATTAGCCATATGATACCTTTAGTAGCAATGCTAATGAATAGCGCAAGCTAATACAATGCACGCTAACCACAGACAATCTGTGAACAGGGTTTATAACAAGACCAAGTTGTGTGTGTGAATCCTACACCCGCATCCATGTTGTAACACAGAAAAAACATTGATAGAGAGAGAGAGAACGGCTGAGCCGTGGTACGTTTTCATACGAGCATTACTGCAAACCCAACACAATAGTGTTGTAGCTCAATATCACCGTGTAAGCAACAGAGCACACAACTAGCCTCTACCTTTATGTGGCGATTCAGGCCGAGGCAGAAAAAACCCTTTTTCAACCGAGTGTAGGCTGCAGGCCTTGCTTAAGCTCTAACATGAATGTAACCCTCCTATCAACCCCTACTAGCGAAGATTCACACGTTGCAACCCCATCATATGTTTGGTGAATAAACACACAGTTTGTTAACAAAAAATACAGTCCCCCTTTAGAGGGGACTCTTTATTTTCGAACAAAATCATAGAGCGGGGCCGGGAAGGGAAACAGAGAGGGACCACAGGGGGAAAAAGTCACTGGGTCCTAGCGATGCCTGCCACGAGCCGCTCAGGATTTGCCACCTCGTGGAGCCCCGGAGGGACGGTAAACGATCGGCGGCTGGTCTCGACGATCCCTACCGTCGCCTCCGGGCGTAGATGGGCCGGCTGTCGTAGCGGAGGCGCCCTCTCTCCTCCTGGCCTTCTTCACCGAAGGTCCAGCAGTGGCGGTGGTGGCAGCGGTGGCCACGGCGGAGGATGCTCGACGACGTGGCAGCCATCTGACTCCACCGGCGACATCGGAAGGGGGAAAATGAGGCTAGAGCACGGAGCGCTCCTCCTGCATCTCTCTGCACGTCGAGGTCATCAACTGCAGGGCCGTCCCAAATAGTCCAGCATCGGAGAGGGGTGTCGTCAGAAGTGGAACTCTATTCTTAATCCGGCACACGAGCCTGCTCCAGCCAAAGGTGGCGCTGGACCAGAGTTGCCAGGGCGCGCACTTTCCCAGCGGCTATAGCCTGCGGCTGAGTCAGATGCAGGATGGCTCCTGCCGACTGGGCGAGCTGATCATGTTGTACATCACTCAGCTCCGTGCCGCCCGTCAATATCCCGGACATGAATCTCGCCAGCTGCGCGATGTTAGACGCCGCAGCTAGAGATTGTGTTCCGGTGATAAATGACTGGTCGCTCCAATATGCCAATCGCCTCGCCGATTTCCCTTGGGGAACCGGCTTCCGTAACGGTTCCCACACCACCTCCGGACAAAGGAGCGCCGCCATCGGCCTATCAAGCCGTGGCACGCCCTCCTTCATACCGTCGACCAAACCGGCCACCCGCGTGACTTGCACGTAGGCAGGAGTAAGGCCTATGATGTGGGAGACCACCTGGCCCTGACGGACATAGGCCGCCATTGAGGGGAAAAATGGGTAGACAACGTCCACCCCTCTCACCGGGCGACGTTGCCATAGATGACCTATGAGATCATCAGGGACAGGAACAGGCAGTGGCTGCAGTAGCGGCACGCCGTTTGCGACTGCCGCCGCCGCCATGAGCTCGGGAAACAAAGCACGCAGTTCCCCCTGCAGACTTTCCTCCACCAAGCCCGCATCCCTCACATACAGCAGGCTACTACTGGTCAAGGAGCCACACTCCGATGTGGCTGATAGCAGGGCATCCCGCCGACGAGTCAGAGGTTCTACCCCAACATCTTCGAACGAGGCGCCCCAAGGAGACATCTCACCCCCCTCCAGTGTTACCTGGACGGGCGGGATACCTGTCTCCACCGGGCCTTCAAACAAGAACCCGTCCGCCTCTATCATGTAGTCCTCTGTCTCCATCGGGCATGTAGAGACCGACGCATCCTCACCTGGCTCCAGCAACTCACCAAAACCGTGCCGTTCGCGTCTGCAAGCCACCATCTTGCGACGGGAGCGAGCTGACGCAAAAAGTTTGCGTCTCAAATCCCCCGCAACAAAGGGAACCGGCCGCCCAACAGCGGACGATTCCCCGGATGCAGAGGAACCAGAGCCGGAACCAGGCCATCGCACAGGAGACGGCACTGGTGCACCAGCTCCTTGGAGAGGAAAACTACCCATCGGACGAGCACGACTCTCCGAAGTAGACATTATGACTTAGTTTTTTTCTATCGAAATATATGAGAGAAGAAAAAAACAAGCAACAATGTAAACACGTCTTTCAACAACCTTGTCAAGTATGGGAAAGCCATAATGAAATAGAACTGCACCCTGAGAGAGGGAACTGAGAGAGGGAACTGCACCCTGAGAGAGGGGACTGCGCCCTGAGAGAGAGAACTGCACCCTGAGAGAGTGTATTGTTTGTCTTGTTTCATGTAAAAAAAGAGAAAATAAAAAAGATTTGTTCCAAAAATAAAAAAATATGAAAAACTCCTTTTTCTCTTATTTACAAATAAGATCCGCGGTAATTAGCAGGCATGTTCTGCAACATATATACCGTATTAGGTATTATCTGATGCAGCGTTGCTAATATGGCGTGTTCTGTGATTAACCAGGGCGATTACCAGCGTTGCTAATATGGCGTGTTCTGTGATTAACCAGGGCGGCGTATTAACCTGGGGGAGCCTCATGCGCATGCGCGGCGTAGCACGCAAACGAGCACCTGAACGAGCATAGAGCTGGTATTCACGAAGGAGGGCGCTGGCCAATCGCGGCAACGCGGAAGCACTCTTCGGCTGCCCAAAGTATTCACGCAGCCGAGACTCACTGGAGGAAGCGCTGAGACTGACGTGACGTCAACAACCATCGGGTTATTTTACACCTACCGGATTGGATGACCAAGGGCAGGTGTCAGTATTTAGGGGTCGTAACAGACCTTGCTGGTGTCAAGTTCAAGTTTGTTTATTATTTGTCACAATAAAATACATGTACTTTACGGTGAAATGCTTGGTTCTGTATGAGCCCCTGAGAGTGTGCTTCATAAAGTAAAAAAGTAAGTAAAAAAGTAAGTAAAAGAGGAATATACAATACAATATACAATCTAAAGTACAACCTAAGAACAATGAGTAAAAATGAGTAAACAGTGAGGTAAAATGCAGACAATGAGGTACAAAACTTTCAGTATTATTCAGTGGTCGTAACATAGCAAGTCCTGGCTGGTGTCAGTATTCAGGGGTCATAACAGACCTCGCTGGTGTCAGTATTCAGGCTTGTAACAGACCTCGCTGGTGTCAGTATTCAGGGGTTGTAACAGACCACATCCTCGCTGGTGTCAGTATTCAGGGGTCGTAACAGACCAAGTCCTGGCTGGTGTTAGTATTCAGGGGTCGTAACAGACCACATCCTCGCTGGTGTCAGTATTCAGGGGTCGTAACAGACCTTGCTGGTGTTCGTATTCAGTGTTGCTTGTTTGTGTGTTTTACAGCTTCTCAAGTTGGCGTCCCAGGGTTCCATGGGGTCCGCAACAAAATAGTTTAATTTCACTATAATTTCATTCACTAGAAATTAATCCCAATGAATGACGATTAAGATCGTATAGGATTCACTCACGCTGTTATCTGCCCTACAGTACAGACGGTTATGGACTCATTCTGGACAGAATCACATCTAACTACAGTCTTCTCAGATGGTCCCTGGGATAAAATCCTATCACTATAATGCACCAATATGGTGGTTCTTGACATCAGGGGCGTCGTTCTGGTATGGCAAGGTATGGCACTCGCCATACCTTGGCAAATACAAATAAAAACATTTTTAATTTTTTAATTTTAATTTTTTTACAATTTTTTATGTTGATTTAGAATTCGAATGTCAACATTATGAACGAAGCTTCAAACTATTCGGTACAGCCCTAGCATGTTTTGATATTGTCAATTATCTCACTTTTACTAGGTGACTTTTACTGTGACTAACTGAAATATGCCCAAAAAAAAGGAAAATGGACATAGGGACGTTTTTTAATCAAAGGGCAGTAGAGACAAGTGATACAGGGACACAGGTATGGTCTTACAATGGCTTAGTGATTATAACAGTGCAGTTCAGCATTCAGTAACCCATACTTTTTGTGAATGTGTTTTTGATATTACATTCTGTTGAACACACACCTCAAAACCGTACCTAAGGAAAATTGGCTCAATTGCAAGAAAAGTAATAGATAATGTTATGATATTACATTCTGCATAATTCGTATGCAAAATATTGTGGTTCCCTGCTTTAGTCTGTTGACACATGTCTATACTAAAAATGCTTGTGTAGTCCTGTGTCATACCTAAATGTCATATAAATGAATTGTATAGAAACAACTCACCAAAAGTGACTATTGCACAACTGATTTGACAAAAAAAATCCACCAAGGGGGGGAAACACCCCCTTCACCCCCCCCCCCCCTCCCTTCTTGCCATACCTTGCCTTTTACTGAAACGACGCCACTGCTTGACATGCTGAGACTAGAGAACCACTGTACATTTACAGTGTAAACCTACAAGCCCTGCTATAACATCTCCACTCCAATAGGTGTCACTGTAGCACTCATTATTGGATTCCATTTTCAACTCAAGCATGTGATGGAACCTATGGATGGGACTTGTCTTGTAGTGTTTCTCTGTATCCAGTAGAAGAACGGTAAACACCATGCAGGACACACATCTCAGCCATCACACAACTGAAGAGTGGACATTGTAACTGGAGACACAGAGGATCTTGCTGATGGACGCTGGTGCTGGCCACAGATCTCCTAGTCAACATGTTATCATTTTTGTAAGGTCTATTGACGTTATTCCTTAGGTTATGGTTAGGCTATGGACAAGGAGTGTTAAGGTTAGGCTATGGACAAGGAGTGTTAAGGTTAGGCTATGGACAAGGAGTGTTAAGGTTAGGTTATAGACAAGGTTAGGCTATAGACAAGGAGTGTTATGGTTAGGTTATGGACTTGATTGATTGAAAACTTTATTAACAGATTGCAGAATGGGTACAATACAGTACAGCTCAATACACACAATTGTTAAGGAGATGCAGACCAGAGAAAGACTTTCGTCTTGTTTACATCAGGGTCCCCCATTTTCAATTCATCAGGACATATATGACATACATGACATACAGATAGTCAGTACTGCTACATCTATACATTTATGACATACCAGATTTGCAAATACAGTACTGTTTGTGATACAGAAGGAGTCAGGAAAAGGGAGTATATACATTTGACGTAGAAACTGTACATTGGAGGAGGTTGGGTGGGGGGGGTTGGGTACACTGGGATATTGACAACCATACTGGGTAATCTACATTGGAGGTGGTTGGGGGGGGGGGGGGCACACTGTATAAACAAGCAAAACTGTACATTGAGGGGGGGGGGGGGGGACACTGTACAAACAAACAAAATTGTACATTGGACTATTGACAAAACCATACTAGGTAAATGACTGTACATTGGAGGGGGTTGGGTTAGGATATTTACAGGGGCCAGTGTTGAATTGCAGTCTCCCGTAGGTGTCCCTTGAGAGAGGTTTTGAAAGTGGGTAGTGATCCACATTCCTTTACAGCTTTGGGTAGGGCGTTCCACATTGATGTGGCATAATTGCGAAACGTGTTTAGTCCCTTATTTGAGCCGAATCTGGGTTTAACATGATTTGTGGAGCTCCCTCTGGTGTTGTGATCGTGGTATTCACTGACCTTTGGGAAGTATTTTGACATGTACATGGGTACCTTGGTCGTGTAGTGTATCTTGTAGACCAGGCCCATTGCAAGTTGCTGTACTCTGTCGTCTACTCTAAGCCATCCTAGGTTGTCAAAGTGGGCAGGGGTGAGGTGGGTTCTAGGAGTAAGGTCAAGCAGTAGTCTGACCAGTTTGTTTTGAGATGTTTGTAATTTTGTTTTTAGCGCCTTTGAGGTGCTTTGGTACCATGAGGTGCAAGCATAGTCGTAGTACCCCTGAATGAGTGCTCCTGCCAGAGTCTTCAGGGTATTCTTGTTTACCAGAGAGGAGATCCGGTACAAGAATCGAGTTCGTTGGTTGACTTTTTTTATTACAAGGAGTGTTAAGGTTAGGTTATAGACAAGGTTAGGTTATGGACAAGGAGTGTTATGGTCAGTGATGCCAGTAACGCGTTACTAAGTAACGCGTTATTGTAATCTGATTACTTTTCCCCGAAAATAGTAATCTAACGCGTTAATCTTTAAAAGCCAGTAATCTGATTGCAGTTACTTGTCCAAGTGGCTGTGCGTTACTATTTCGTTACTATCTCATCATAAATTCATAATGCAGGCGGAATGCAGTATTTTATTTCGTTTTCGACAGTCAAAAATAAATTTTGAGCTGTTTTTCTTATTTGGGAGTGACGTCGTGTGGCAGTGAAAGGGTTACACAAGAATGTGTCCCGCGGCGTGACTGGACCCTCTGTCTGTGAGTGACTCTGCTTTGGTCCAATCACATTCCCCATCCACAGTCTGCGAATCAGAGGCAGAGTAGGGCGGGTCTTCACAGCACGTCATGTGACATATGCGCCAATCGTGTGACAGCAGGGCTCCGTCGTTACAGCCTCGTCTGCACAGAGAATTCCACCCCAAAACGCTTGTCTAAACGCAAAATTAAAAGTGAAACCGCAAGAAGACTTTTGCGGTTTCTGTTCAGACTTCCATCCCAAAACGCTCGTCTAAACGTAGTGTTACGGACTCTGTCCTTATTTCATTCCTTATTTCATTATGTATTATGTATGCATGTAATATTATATTGTATGGGTTATTATGTATATATATAATATGTGTTATGTATGTAGGCAGGTTGTAGTGTTTTCTTGTCTCCCTCCTATATAATCTATCTACCTCTCAGGGTCAATCACCATTCCTCTCCAACCAACAGAAGAAGCAGCAGCAACCACAGCTGAGGCTCATCAGCCTAATTGGCCTCCACATCCCAATATAATCCCTGTGTATGCATTGTTAGCTAGAGCTCTGTCGGTGTATATGGGTAATTATATCTGGTGGTGTTGTGGTAGAGCTCTCATTGTTTTTTGTGTATGAGCTAGTTAAAGCTCTGTTGAGCCCATGATTTGTGTATGAGCTAGTTAAAGCTCTGTTGAGCTCATGTTTTGGTGCATGAGCTAGTTAAAGCTCTGTTGAGCTGTTGTTTGTGTGAGAGCTGGTCAAGGCTCTGGCTTTCTAGCAATTCCCTATAGTATTGTACCGTTTTGTGATCCTGCCTGTTGTACATTTCTGTTTTACCCATAACCTGTTTCTGTATTTATGTATTCCTCGTCACCCAGCTTATGGTGATTGTTTTTCTTATATATTAACCTTTTGTTTCGCACACAGGGACATTGAGGGCAGTGAAGATACCCTGGGGTCTACATCTGCATCACGTAGGAGAACTACTGTTAAAGACACCAGCTTAGAGTGAGCACCACCTCCTGTACTTTGGGGCGTCCGCGCCTGTAAAGGGGGGGGGGACTTTGTTTCATTTTGATATTATTTGGTGTTCACTGGTAGGTCCTCTTTGCTCTCTGTGTTGCTGATATCATTTATGTAAAATAAATATTGTTATTTTACAATCTGTCTATGGTGTTTTGTGTCACTGCATCCTCACCTATCCTGTCTGTGGCCTAGTGTTGCGTCTCCCCACGGGGGCACGTAACATAAATGGGGGCTCGGTAGTTGGGCGACAGACATTTGGTGTTGGTGTGCGGTGGGCACGTTGCTTGGTTTTGGTTTTGGGTGGTAGTTTATTAGGTGTGTTTTTGGTGTGTGTGTGCACTGGTCTGGGTAGGGATCTCGTCTTTTGGGGTGGAGGTGTTCCTGGGTGATCCCTCGGTTGATCGTTTGGATCAGTGTAGGAGGGAAGACTTACTTGCCATCGCCTCGCATTTTCAGGTCGCCCTTTCTAAAAGTTTGGCAAAGGCTGACCTGAGAGAAGAGGTGGTGCGCATATTGGTGTGGAACAAGGTGCTCGGTGTCGGTGAGGGAGCGTCTTTTGTTTCTTCCCCTATAGTCACAGACGAGGAGGGCGAGGATCCTCCGGTGGTGGACCCGGTTAAAGACGGGGTAGAGGATAAGCCTCCCCTTTCGGGTGTCACGTCTCCAGTGCACGGGCGTGCAGCATCTGTTCCTAGTGGGAGTGCTGAGGAGGACAATCTTAAATTGAGCTTAGCACGGTTGCAATTTGAGGAGAGGAAGGAGGAGAGGGAGAGTGAATATAGTCACAGGTTGGCTATAAGAAAAATGGAGCTGGAGGCTGAGGTCTCAACCCGCCAGCTGGACGCTGACAACCGCCGGGTGGATGCTGAGAAGGAGGTTAAGTTGAAGCAACTGGAGCTCGACGCTGCTAAGGCTGGGAGTCCTGCTCAACCCTCTTCCACGGCTGTGGGGGCTTATGATGTAAGTAGGCTTATTTCTTTAGTACCTCAATTTCGTGAGGCGGAGGTAGACTCCTATTTTAATGCTTTTGAGCGGGTGGCTACGTCTTTAAAGTGGCCTAAAGAGGTCTGGGCTCTCTTACTGCAATGTAAGCTAACGGGAAAAGCCCAGGAAATTCTGTCTGCCCTCCCTCTGACTGACAGTTTGTCGTATGACTTGATCAAGACGGCGGTGCTTAGAGCCTATGAGTTAGTGCCAGAGGCGTACAGGCAAAAGTTTAGAACTCACAGAAAGTTACCTGGCCGGACTTTTGTGGAGTTTGCTCGGGAGAAAGAATCCCTATTTCATCGGTGGTGCAGGGCTTGTGATGTAGCTGATTTTGATTCTCTATCTGAATTAATGTTACTGGAGGAGTTTAAAAATAGCCTAAATGACCGTTTAGTGACTTATCTCAATGAGCATAAAGTTGAGACGTTGGCACAGGCGGCGGTGCTCGCTGATGAGTTTGTGCTTACTCATAAACAGTCATTTAGTACATTAAGACAGGAGGATAGAGGTTTTTATCCCTCTGCTCGGGCTCCAGCTAAAGTGCACACTAGCCCACCACGTTTGTTATCTCCCCGCTACAGGGAGGAGCGGGAATGCTATCATTGTCACCGGGTGGGTCATATTAGAGAGAACTGTCAAGCGTATAAACGCACACAGTCTACGCCAAGTGGTCGGCCAAAGGAGGTTGGTTTGGTGCAGACGGTGATAGTTCCACAGTCAGTAGTCCCCACAAAGATGTGTGGTGACCTGGAGCCCAGTTACGAACCGTTTATGTTGGACGGCATGGTTTCTCTCAGTGGTAGTGAGTTGGACCAGCGTCCGGTGCGCATACTGAGGGATACTGGGGCAGCGCAGTCTTTTATCTTGTCAGACGTGCTACAGTTTAATCATGAGTCATCAAATGGCTCAAGTGTGTTGGTGCAGGGGATCGAGATGGGTTTTGTGTCGGTGCCCCTCCATCTGATACACTTAAACTGTGGTTTAGCTCAGGGGGTGTTCAAAGTGGGCGTTCGCCCGTCGTTACCGGTACGGGGTGTCACTTTCCTGTTGGGTAACGACATCGCGGGTGGCCGAGTTATGCCCGTTTTGGAGGTTTTAGAGCGCCCTGAGGTTTTGCGTCCAGATGTGTTGGCGCAACAGTTCCCTCAGGTGTTTACAGTTTGTGCAGTCACCCGTGCTCAAGCACGTAAGTTGGGTGAGGTAGTTGATCTGTCTGAGTCTGTGCTTGCTACACAGTTGTCTGGCGCGCCTATTTCCCCACTTATGTTTGTTCCACCTGCTATAGAGACGAGTGACAGTAATGCGCTTCAGCAGGATACGCTCACCTCTGAGACAACGCATTTACCCATGACTAGAGGTAATGTGATCGTTGCTCAGAAGGAGGATGCTAGTTTAGCTAAATGTTTTGCTGCTGCTCTTGCCCCAGAGACAGCTAAGAACAAGGAGGTAGCCTATTTTATTGAGAATGATGTGCTAATGCGGAGGTGGAGATCACGGATGGATTTTGGTAATGAGTGGAGTTATGTTACCCAGATTGTTGTGCCAACACCGTATCGACAGTCTGTTTTGTCTTTAGCTCACGATCATCCTTGGTCGGGACATCTAGGCATCACCAAGTCCAATGACAGGGTTTTGAAGCACTTTTTTTGGCCCGGGTTAAAGGGGGATGTGACCAGATTCTGTAATACTTGTCATGTGTGTCAAGTTACAGGGAAGCCTAATCAGGTTATTAAACCTGCCCCGCTTCACCCAATCCCAGCGATGGGGGAGCCGTTTGAGCATGTGATAGTGGATTGTGTTGGTCCCCTGCCGAGAACGAAGTCTGGTAACGAGTTCCTTTTAACAATTATGTGTGTAGCGACTCGGTACCCTGAGGCTATTCCTCTTAGAAAGATAACATCTCAGTCTGTAGTGAAAGCTCTGATCAAGTTTTTTTCTACGTTCGGGCTGCCAAAAGTCTTGCAAACGGACCAAGGTACTAACTTCCTTTCAGGAATATTTGCGCAGGTGTTATCATCATTGTCTATTTCTCACAGGATCTCAAGTGCGTATCACCCTGAGTCGCAAGGTGCCCTGGAGAGGTGGCATCAGACCTTCAAGTCGGTGTTACGCAAGTATTGTATGGAGAGCGGCAGAGACTGGGATGAAGGTGTTCCCCTAGCTCTGTTTGCTGTGCGAGAAACAGTTCAGGAGTCACTGGGTTTTAGCCCAGCAGAGCTGGTGTTTGGGCATTCAGTGAGGGGTCCTTTGAGAGTATTAAAGGATCAGTTAATGGGGGAGGCTCTGCACACCGTACCTCCAAAGAGAGGGGTTTTGAACTATGTGTGTAGATTTAAAGAGCGGCTGCGTGAGGCGTGTAGTATCGCTAAGGAGAGTCTCTCTGCTGCTCAGGGCTCAATGAAACGGCAGTTTGACAAAAAAGCGGTTCCACGTTCTTTCCAGTCTGAGGACTTGGTTTTAGTTCTGTTCCCCATCCCTGGCTCTTCTTTGAGTGCTCGTTTTTTTGGCCCTTATGCTATCGAGCAGAAATTGAGCAATACTGACTATGTAGTCAGGACGCCTGACAGGCGAAAGAAGACCCGTGTTTGTCACATTAATATGTTGAAGCGTTATCTTCCCAGGGACAACCTGCAGCTGGAGAAACAAAGTACGCCCCCAGGGGCCGCTGTGGGAGCTGCAGTAGCAGGAGTGAGAGGAGTACCAGTGACTGTGGTTACTGTTCCTTCTACTCTGCCAATAAGTGATGAGGATGGTTTGAATGGTTGTGAGGTCCAGCAGCAGACTCCTCGTTTATGCAACTCAGAGATGTTGTTGATCCTTCCCTCCCTGATGCCACATTTGGGTAAGGAGCAGGAAGCTGACATGGTGGCACTCATTAACAGTTATCCCATTTTGTTTGGGGATGTCCCAACCCGCACTACCGTTCTGGAACACGACATTGATGTCGGTAATGCAAGGCCAGTCAAACAGCATCCTTATAGGGTAAATGCGGTAAAAAGGGAAATAATGAAACAGGAGGTGGCATATTTACTGGAGCATGATTTGGCTCATCAGAGTTTGAGCCCATGGAGCTCACCATGCCTGCTGGTTCCGAAATCAGACACCACTCATCGGTTTTGCACTGATTATCGAAAGGTAAATGCAGTAACCATTCCTGATTCTTTTCCTATGCCGCGCATCGACGATTGTGTAGATACCATTGGAGCAGCCCGGTATGTGACGAAATTGGATCTTTTAAAAGGGTACTGGCAGGTGCCACTCTCGCCAAGGGCCTCTGAAATATCTGCGTTTGCTACGCCCGATGCTTTCCTGCAGTATTCTGTGATGGCGTTCGGGATGCGTAACGCACCGGCTACGTTTCAGAGACTGGTCAACATAGTGTTGGGGGATGTGCCCAACTGCACAGCATATCTGGACGATGTGGTAGTGCATTCAGTGAGTTGGTCTGCTCATGTGAGCTCATTGAGAACCGTATTCCAGCGGTTGGCAGACGCTTCTCTGACACTGAACTTGGCAAAATGCGAGTTCGGTAAAGCGACAGTGACCTACCTGGGGAAACAGGTGGGCGGTGGTAAGGTGCGTCCTCTAGGAGCCAAAATAGAGGCCATAACCATGTTCCCAGTACCGACCACACGACGGGAGCTACGTCGTTTTCTTGGGATGACGGGTTACTACAGGGGGTTCTGTAAGAATTTTTCCTTGGTTGCAGCCCCCCTGACTGACCTAATCAGTCCCTTGGTGCCATACCAGTGGACGGGCAGGTGTCAAGCGGCTTTTGAGAGCTGTAAGGCCCTTTTATGTAGTGCTCCGGTTCTAAATGCTCCTGATTTCAGTAAGCCTTTTTCTATTGAGGTTGATGCGAGTTGTGTGGGTGCTGGTGCGGTTCTGACGCAAGTGGATTCCGAGGGTTTGGTCCATCCTGTGGGCTACTTCTCAAAGAAGTTTAGTGGCAGCCAGACACGCTACTCAACAATAGAGCAGGAGACGTTGGCATTGCTGCTGGCGCTCCAATTTTTTGAGGTCTATGTGGGATCGAGTGTGGAGCCTGTGGTGGTCCACACAGACCACAACCCACTTGTTTTTTTGCACCGCATGTATAACCACAACCAGCGGTTGATGCGGTGGTCTCTGCTTATGCAGGGGTATAACGTGGTGGTCCGGCACAAGAAGGGCACAGAGAATGTGTTTGCCGATGCCCTTTCTCGGGGGTAGCCTGTTGGAACAGGTGTTTTACTATTCGGGATGGTTGGGTGTTTGTTTTGTTTGTTCTATGGTGACTGATGGAGTGTGTTCGTCGGCCATGGGCTGACTCCTTGGGGGGGGAAGTGTTACGGACTCTGTCCTTATTTCATTCCTTATTTCATTATGTATTATGTATGCATGTAATATTATATTGTATGGGTTATTATGTATATATATAATATGTGTTATGTATGTAGGCAGGTTGTAGTGTTTTCTTGTCTCCCTCCTATATAATCTATCTACCTCTCAGGGTCAATCACCATTCCTCTCCAACCAACAGAAGAAGCAGCAGCAACCACAGCTGAGGCTCATCAGCCTAATTGGCCTCCACATCCCAATATAATCCCTGTGTATGCATTGTTAGCTAGAGCTCTGTCGGTGTATATGGGTAATTATATCTGGTGGTGTTGTGGTAGAGCTCTCATTGTTTTTTGTGTATGAGCTAGTTAAAGCTCTGTTGAGCCCATGATTTGTGTATGAGCTAGTTAAAGCTCTGTTGAGCTCATGTTTTGGTGCATGAGCTAGTTAAAGCTCTGTTGAGCTGTTGTTTGTGTGAGAGCTGGTCAAGGCTCTGGCTTTCTAGCAATTCCCTATAGTATTGTACCGTTTTGTGATCCTGCCTGTTGTACATTTCTGTTTTACCCATAACCTGTTTCTGTATTTATGTATTCCTCGTCACCCAGCTTATGGTGATTGTTTTTCTTATATATTAACCTTTTGTTTCGCACACAGGGACATTGAGGGCAGTGAAGATACCCTGGGGTCTACATCTGCATCACGTAGGAGAACTACTGTTAAAGACACCAGCTTAGAGTGAGCACCACCTCCTGTACTTTGGGGCGTCCGCGCCTGTAAAGGGGGGGGGGACTTTGTTTCATTTTGATATTATTTGGTGTTCACTGGTAGGTCCTCTTTGCTCTCTGTGTTGCTGATATCATTTATGTAAAATAAATATTGTTATTTTACAATCTGTCTATGGTGTTTTGTGTCACTGCATCCTCACCTATCCTGTCTGTGGCCTAGTGTTGCGTCTCCCCACGGGGGCACGTAACAGTAGCCTCAGTCACTACTTCACGTTTGTGTCAGCTAAGCCGGGTGAAAAAAACATTCATATGCGGAGGAAACAAAATACTGTCTACCGCTAAAAACAGCACATCCAATTGCATTGAAAGCATCTGGAATCACAACACTAGCCGACGCTTCGACTAGGTACAGGAGGACAGAGGTCCACCAGCCAAACAGCAAAAGAGAGAGATTGTTTCTTTCCCTTTTGATTAATGTATATTTGATGGTGGCAGAGCAAAAGCTCTTATTTGCCAGATTTACAGTTAATTTACATGTTAAAGAGAGACTGATTGTATGTTTATAGAGAGACATTTATAAAAACAATTTAATAGTTACAGTTGATATAATTGAATAGTTCAGCCTGCATTTGTTAGATGTGATACACTGGTTTTGTAAAACCACTGGCTGGCTGCTCTAATGCTGTGAGCATCATAGACTGTTGCTTTACCATACTTGATGGTACAGAAGCTGAAGCACTAGTTTAACAATTTACGTTATGTGCAGAGAAACAAGTTAAAAACAATTTATGCACTTTCAATAAAGCGTTTAAAAAAAAACTGTTGGGGGAACGACGACGACTTCGTAACCTAGTTACTTTCAAAGTAACTAAGTTACTCTGATAATCAAGTAATCAGTAAAGTAACTTGGATAACTTTTTAAAGGAGTAATCAGTAATCGGATTACTTTTACAAGTAATCTGTGGCATCACTGGTTATGGTTAGGCTATAGACAAGGTTAGGCTATAGACATGGTTAGGTTATGGACAAGGACCACGCTGTGTGTCAAGGTGAATAACTCCTGCATCGGGTCATCAATGGAAAACACTGCAGGAAGCAGGTCAATGGTAAATGGTGCATTTACAGAACAGCTTTTATCCAAAGCTTTACAATTTCTTCCTCACATTTTACCCATTCACTCACACATTCACACACAACCATGCAAGGTGCCAACCTGCACATCAAGAGCAATTAGGGGTTATATATTCGTACTGGCGAATCGCGTCTCGCTCTTTCGCCATATTGAGATATACCTCATCTCCAGTACCTACTGTACTTCATTAACGAAAACAATGCACCCATGCACTTGACCAGGCCCCGCTCCAGTGTCCCCCTATAAGACACCGGGCATTGGTCACACTCGCCATTCCTCTTTTTCGTTTTCTATCATGGACGTGCAGTGCATTCCATGAACTAGCTGTTATGAAATGCAGAGAGAAATTGAACAATGTTGGGTTTTCGCCGGAGATTTTCCAGCCCCTGGAATCTTCTCGGCACGTTCCAACGGCGCGCCGGCCCTGTCCTGGGGTTTCCTCGTGTTCTGACAGCGGATCAAGGGACGTTGCGCGGCGGCTAGCTGTCGTAGGGGTCTGGTAGGGGTCTGCGCCACTAGGCATAACAATGCTGGCGTTAGTGATGCTGCTCGTTGGAGACAACCGAGTTGTGTATTGGCGCAAGGGGCAGGATATCTGGGTAAACGTTGTCGTTTTCCCGGTTATCCTGGATCGCGCGGCTAACGCTATGCTACGATGCCGGGTTACTGTTCTGTTTGATTCCCCGCTGAGGGCTGTCTTTTAAAAAAAGGTCTTCCCTCCTCTTAACCATTCATGCTGACGGTCAATCGGTGTCTACTGTTGGGAGTGTTGACAGGGGCTTGTTTACCTTTTTCATGGGTGAATGAGCTGAGGCCTAGGGCTGGTGTGCTTTTTGTGAATATTATGAATGGTGTGCGGGACTGGTGTTTCTCTGGTCTGCATCCCCTTAACGTTGTGTGTATGGGCTAGCCCATTATGCAGTGTGTTGGTGGAGTTTTAGTTCATTTATTCATTAACCCCTTCATGGGTGCACACCACAGTGGAGGTTGCTGGTTGCAACCACCACTGATGCTCCGTGCTTGTGAAGCAGGTGGCATCAGTCCTTTGCCTCTGGCATGTTGGAACAGTGCCCCGCCCGGCCGACGCCATGAGGTGAGTCGGCCCGGCGGGTGGCTGGTGGGCTGTTAAGCCTATACCGCCACGGTATAGAATTAGCAGCGATTAGTAACTTTGTTCGAATTGCTGTTTCCTTGGGTGCGATTGCCTCGTGGGTAGTGTCAGGGTCCTGCTACGTATAAGTTGTGACATACTAGAAGTTACACTGTAGGCTACTGTGCCTTTAAGAGACGGGCGTGGTTAGCGCTCGAGGTAGGGCTTGTGTTGTAACGTAACCGGCAGTCGAATAAAGTTATGAAACCACACGGTCGTGTGTTCATTGTCTCAACATAATAATTGGCAAACGAGGATGGCTGATTTCGTTTTACCACCGCCACCACCGTTTCTACCTGTTCCCGGTGACCCAGCGGTTCCATGGGTTAGATGGCTAACGTCATTGGAGGACTATTTATTGGCGTTGGGACAGGAGGATCTGGAAGAAGCTAGGAAGTGCGCACTTCTGCGACACTGCCTCGGACAGGAGGGGCAACGGATTTATGCTACGCTTACATTAGCCAACGATCACTACTCTACTGCTACCGAGGCTCTGAAGTCGCATTTTAGCTCGGGAAGAAGCCGTCGGATGTACCGGTTTGAGTTCCGCCAGAGAGCACAGAGGTCTGGTGAGACTGTTTCGCAATATGTGTCTGCCTTGCGGGAGCTAGCCAAGCATTGTGATTTTAGGAACTTGGAGGATGGACTCATAGTCGACCAGCTGATTGAAAGAACATTGTGTGCTCAACTGAGGTAGAGACTGTTATTAGAGCCGGACGCCATGACACTAGCTGATGCAGTAGTGATTGGAAAACAGTTGGAGACAGCTATCTCTGAGGCGCGCAAGTTTTCCCTCGCGGTGCATGAGCCTGTGACGTCACCTCCGCCCGGAGTTCAGAACGTGGCCCAGGAGGCAGCTGGCGCAGACTGTGACAGCTTCGATGTGCAGAGAGTGGCAGACAGGGCGCCGAGGGAGAGGGAGAATGGACAAAGGCGTTGTGGTAACTGTGGCTCCCCTAAGCATGCAACCAGGGACCTGTCCTGCCCTGCTCTAGGCAAGCGCTGCCGTAACTGCAACAGGGTTAACCATTTTGCGCGCTGGTGTCGCTCTCCTCCTGATCACGCACAGTCTGGGGCTGTTCCCATCAATACAGTACAAAGCCCACAGGCCTCATTCAGTCATTGCACATGTCGTGTGGGTGGGGCCTCCATACCACTCCTCATGGACACGGGGGCTAAAGTGTCGCTCCTGAATAAGTCCACTTATGACCGGCTCTTCAGTCACGTGCCGTTGACTACAGCAGCAAACGCCCTGTCGGGGTATGGCCACGCCCCGATCACCACTTTAGGGGTAGCCTGCCTACCTGTGGAGTACAAAAAGAGACACATCCCTGACACCGAGTTCTACATCACACGGAGAGGGGCTAACATCATGGGGCTAGACCTGTTTCATGCTCTGGACTTCACATTGACCGACGCTGGGGGTCTACGCGTCCTGCAGGTCACCGCGTCCTGCAGGTCACCGCGTCCTGGCCTGACCATCACCCGACACTGTTCGAAGGCCTGGGCTGTATGACTGGATTTGTGCACCAGCCCTCGGTGGACACGTCTGTCCGACCCGTCATTCAGCCGCTGCGGCGCATTCCCTTGGCCCTCCGTGATGCTGTGGAGGAGGAGATTCATCATCTGGTGAAGGAGGACGTCATAGAACCGATCAACGCCTCTCCCTGGGTGTCCAACCTGGTGATAGCCAAGAAACGGGGGGGGGGAAGGACTGCGTCTATGCGTCGATCTGTCAGACGTAAACAAAGCCATCATCCCTGACAAGTATCCCCTCCCCACAGCGGAGGAGCTGACTAGCCATTTCCATGGCTCCACGATTTTCAGTAAAATGGATTTACGTCACGGCTACCTGCAGGTTCCCCTGGCACCGGGCAGTATGGACCTCACAGCGTTTGTCACACATGTGGGGGTTTTCAGGTACAAGCGCATGGCTTTTGGCCTGTCATCAGCCCCAAGCTGTTTTCAGAAAATAATGTCGCTCATTTTGGCTGGCATCCAGGGGGTCAGCATCTACTTGGATGATGTGGTGGTGCATGCGCCCACCGCTGCACTCCACGACGCTCGCCTGGAGCAGGTCTTCCAGCGCTTCAAGCAAAACGGGGTCACACTCAACGCGGAGAAGTGTACATTTGGAGCTACTGAGGTCGAGTTCCTGGGGTTCAGGCTCTCCAGGGAGGGTATCACCCCGATCATGTCCCACACCGAAGCAATCCTGTCCCTGCCGGACCCGCAGTCGCCGTCCAAGCTGTCTTCTTTTCTGGGCATGGCTGCCTACTACCTCCGGTTCATGCCACACTATTCTGACTCGACGGCCCCTCTGCGCCAGCTGTTACGA
Organism: Notolepis coatsorum; assembly: GCF_963971535.1. Classification (NCBI taxonomy): domain Eukaryota; kingdom Metazoa; phylum Chordata; class Actinopteri; order Aulopiformes; family Paralepididae; genus Notolepis; species Notolepis coatsorum. The sequence goes on along the minus strand of NC_140168.1, from coordinate 101,332,582 downwards.
AAGGATGCGGTATGGGACTGGACCCCAGCCTGCCGGGAGGCTGTGCGCGTCATCAAATGGCAGCTCATGTCCCCGCCAATACTGGCGCATTTCAGCCTGACCGCGCCCACCTTGGTCACCTGTGACGCCTCTGGGGTGGCGCTCGGCGCCGTGCTATCCCAGGTTCATGGAGGGGTAGAGCGTCCAGTGGCTTTTGCCTCTCGGGCCCTCACACCAGCCGAGCAGAAATACTCAGTGGGGGAAAGGGAGGCCCTCGCCTGTCTGTGGGCCTGCAAACGCTGGCATGTCTACCTGTATGGCAGGGCGTTCACCATTCGCACAGATCATCAGTCTCTGACAGCGCTGCTGGCGACCCGAGGGGCGGGGCACAAGCCTATGAGGCTACTGAGGTGGGCTGAATCAGTACAACTTCGGACTCGAGTTTATGCCGGGGCGCTCTAACACGGTAGCTGACCTTCTTTCGAGAGCCGTCTCTACGACAAAAGAGGCGGGTGAGGCGAGTCCTGAACAGGAGGACGACGTGGACTGGGTCCACATGCTGCATGGACCGCTCAGCGCAGTAGTCACGCTGGCTGAGCTGCAGCAGGCTGCGGCTGAAGATGAGACATTTACAAATCTCCGTGCCTATATCCAGGACGGCTGGCCAGCCACGGTGGAGGACAGACTGCTCCCCTACCGCCGAGTCCGCGACGAGCTCTCCTGCTGGGGGAGGTGTGCCTCGCCCGCGGTCACCGCGCTATTATACCAGAGGCGCTGAGGGCCAGGGTATTGCACATGGCGCACGACGGCCACCTGGGGGTGGTTAAGTTGAAACAACGCTGCAGAGACAGTGTGGTGGCCTCACATAGACGGTGACGTAGAGGAGCTGGTGCGCAACTGTACCTGCTGCCTGCTGAGTGGGAAAACGGGCCAGCCGGCTACAGCACCCCTCACCCCTCACCCCGACCCCGTGGGAGCACATTCAGGTTGACCTATGGGGAGAGCTTCATGGGGCCCCGGCACATGCCCGCTACCTGATGGTCGTGCACGACCTACACTCAAAGTGGCCAGAAGCCATCGAACTCAGCTCCATCACCACACAGAGCATCACCGACAACCTCGTCAAGCTGTTTGGGCGCTGGGGCCTGCCCAGTGTCGTCACCACAGACAATGGGCCTCAATTTATTTCGGCAGAGTTCTCGGAGTTCCTGTCACTGAGGTCCATCAGGCACATCAGGACGTCGGTCTACCATCCTGAAAGTAACGGCGGCGTTGAACGCCTAAACAAATGGCTGAAGAATGGAATCCGAGCCTGCCTGGAGGAGGGGAAAACCTTCAGCGCTGCACTCACCCAAACTCTCTTGACCATCCGGGCATCCAAGCACTCCACCACAGGGGTCTCTCCGGCTCTGCTCATGATTGGGCGAGAAATGAAACAACCACTAGACTGCTTTGAGAGCTGAACCGGCCCCTGCATGCGAGAGCCCTGGGCTTGAGAAGGCCAGAGGTCAGGTCCAAAGCTCACAGGCTCAGATGAAACGGAGGTATGATGCCTCTCACAGAGTACAGACCCCCGCTATGTCAGCAGGGGATTGGGTCAGGATTAAACACGCCAACCGCAAGAACAAGCTGAGCTCATACTGGTCAGCACCCCTCCGAGTGACCCGTCAGCTGGGTCCGGCCACCTACAGACTAGATGATGGTTCTCGCTGGCACTCAAACAGACTGCATAAGGTCGGTGCCCCGACACTGCCCGCATCATCCCCGAGCCAAGCTGCAACCCGCAGTTGGCAGCCCCGCTTGGAAGCAACCAGGGTGGGAGGTAACCCACCACAACCACCAGACCCTGCTCCCCAGCCTGCTCGCCCTCAGAGGGTGAGGGTTCCACCCGCTTGGCATGGGGACTATGTTACTGGGTAAATGCCACGGGTTGGTGGACTGAAGTGTTCAGTTTCTGTTCATGGACTGGAATGTTCTATTGCTGTTGCAAAAAGGAAGGGGGGGAAAATGTTATGTCCTGTTATGCTACGTATAAGTTGTGACATACTAGCAGTTACACTGTAGGCTACTGTGCCTTTAAGAGACGGGCGTGGTTAGCGCTCGAGGTAGGGCTTGTGTTGTAGCGTAACCGGCAGTCGAATAAAGTAATGAAACCACACGGTCGTGTGTTCATTGTCTCAACATAATAGGTCCGATGTCCCGACTCCACGGAACGCTCTGCTCGCACGGTTAGCGGGTCCAGGGTTGGCTACGCACAGCGGGCGGGACCGGGCCGCCTATCTACAGTTCCTAGCGTTCCAGCGCCAAATGGCAGCGGTGCGTTTTGGGAGTATCATCACATATGGCTACAGCAGTACCATATGTCGAGGTGGATGGAGAGAACGCTGAGGCGGGGACTTGTGTTTACACAACCCCACCCGTTTTCAGGTTTGGTACAGACCCTATTGTCAGGGTCACCTGCAGTGACAGCTCTGGTCAACGAGATCCAATCTCTGTGGGCGAAGCAAGCCATCGTCGTGGCGTTTCTTCCCGGTATTCTCTGGTGCCCGAGAAATCGGGAGGGGGGGTGTCAGACCCATGCTGGACCTGTCCCATGGAAGGTTCAGCATTTTGGACCGTCTCCCACCTGTTGAACACTGTCAGGGGGGGGCCTGGTTCTCCTCCATAGACCTGTAGGATGCGTATTCGCATTCCCGATCTTCCATCCTAGGGCTTACCTACGCTTCCTTTGCAGGGTTTAGCGTATGAGTACCAGAGGCTGCCATTCGGCTATTCTCTGGCTCCCCGCATCTTCACCAAGTGCGTGGTGGCCGCACTGGGGCCTCTGGGTCGTCAGGGGTTACGAAGTGTATTCTGCCCTGACGACGTTCTGGTCCTTGGCGGTCAAGGTAGATCGTCAGGTCTCATACCAGGCAGGTGGTGGAATTCCTCACCAGCCTGGGGTTTGCTGTAGACTGGAAGTAGAGTACTCCTCTTCCCAGTCAACGGGTGGAGTACTTGGGCTTATTCTAAGCTCAAGGTCTATATGGGCATCCCTCTCAGAGCATGTTATCGACACGCTCGGGAGGTTCCGTCCTAGGACAGTTACGGCGCTGTCCGTGATACGCCTGCTCGGTATGATGGCATCTGCTCATTCAGTGGTCCCTCTTGGCCTCCTCTTCACCTCATGAGGAGGATATGGAGGTGGTTTTCCAGTATGGAAATAGACCCGGTGAGAGGCAAGTGTAGCCTTCAGCTGCATCCCCGGAGAAATCCGCTCACTGGCAACTTCCGCCAGCCACAGGACGCGCCTGCCGCTGACAGGACACGCGCGCTGATTCGCGGAAAGTACGGAAGTAGGCGTGTTCGAGATTGATTTCGGCTCGCCTCGAAAATAGACGAGAGTAGCCGAGTGCAGCCGGGGGAGGAGTCAGAACGTCGGACACTTCAGATTTGACTACAGCCTGCTCGTCTAGTCTCGCATGGCAGATACGCATTCACGTCACCACCACACAGACATACACACCTGTCCAGCTCATTATAATGCGATGGCCGCGTGCACATTAGATTAGATTCAAATGTACAGCACACCATATAATACTGCTATAGTGGAATATACTATTCATAATTCTCGAAGACGCTCTGATGTCACGAAACGGCTGCCATCTTGGTTTGGGGGGAAGAAACTGAAACTGATTTATGCATGGAGCTCCCTGATGTATGCATGGAGCTCCGTTTTTATTACATGTTTTTAGCACACTCTTGTTAATTTCATAACCTTTTCATTTAATTTGTTTTGCTAATATTGAGGCCAACATGGCATTCCACTATTTTGAAAGCCTTTCTGGTAGTTCTAAGGCGAGATATGAGTCAAAACTTGCCCTGATTGACTTACAATCTTGTCCATACAAGACACCTGCAGACCACTGGGAGAACAATCCAAAGACTTGGCCATCTCTCGAATACCCAAATGTGTACCACTACCTGATCAAACATCCACGTAAGATTCGATAAGATAAGATTGATTGATTGATTGAAAACTTTATTAACCGATTGCAGAATGGGTACAATACAGTACAGCTCAATACACACAATTGGTAAGGGGATGCAGACAAGAGAAAGGGTCCCCCATTTTCAATTCATAGTGACATTTATGACATACACAACATACATGACATCATGACATTTATGGCATAGGGACATACATGACATACAGGTATTAGTACTGTTACATTTGTGACACAATATGATATGCAAATATACAGTACTGTTACCCATAGATCCTGACAGAGAGTACATATGACATGTATATTACAAGCAATACGACTATTCAATAACAAGTCCTTAGAGCAAGGACAACAACACTGAATGTGATTGATAAATAGTATATTAGTAGTAACATATAAAAATGAAAAAGGCATGTAGGCTACACTGAGAATGGACTATGGCGAAGTAGCTAGCAGAGACTGCTAGCTAATCAATCAATCAGCTAGCAGCTAACATCTGCTGTTTACAGCCTCACAGCCAATACAACTTAATTTACTATATAAATATTTGTTCCTTATTCTCACCTGTTATGAAATGGGTAGAGCAGACATACGTAGAATTTGACTTGGGGGACCATGGTCTGCTTTGGTAGACTCTCCCGTCTGCATCTACGTGTGCTCTCTTGATAGCTGCCAGCCACTTTTTCCTCCGTGATTCCTCGACGGGTATTATATAAAACTGCAGATTTGGGTATTTTTTTTGTCATTAGTACAATGCGTAACACAGCAGCTCTTTGGCATTGTGAAGGACTGAAGAAAATTCCGCTTGATAGTCTTTAATTTGACGCTTTAACGATTCGTTTCTGCACTAAATGAACCGTACACAATGTACCAGGCGGAGCAGTTTCCCCCCACGCTGCAGTTGCCTAGCAACAACAGAGAGGAAGTTGACTTCGAGAATGCAGAACGCGAGCCTCCCTGCCTCCTTGCGGGGGTGGGGAGCCGCACCCTTTACGTTCGACTACGACCTCAGATCAGACGAGACAACCCGCTGAATTTAAGCATATTACTAAGCGGAGGAAAAGAAACTAACCAGGATTCCCTCAGTAGCGGCGAGCGAAGAGGGAAGAGCCCAGCGCCGACCCCCCACCCCCCCACCCCCTGCACACAGTATATATTTTCATGTCAAGAGATTGCTGTCTGGAATTAGGACGGCGTTTTGATTCTTGCATTCGCCAAAGTGTTGATTGAATTGATTGAAAATCAGATAGGTCTTTATCCGGCGTAAGCAAGAAAAGCTACTCTCACACGCAGCTGATGTGACGGGCAATGTCATTGAGATGCAGCACACAAGTTTGTACAAATCAACGAACGCATCATTGCATGGCCTTAATAGCACCAGCACGTCATGGGTGGTGTTGACGACAGCTCCACTTTGTTTTTTTCTTTCAATAAGTCGCTTTGCCTGGTGAAGTTCTGCAGAGATGTTTTCCTCCATTACCCCATAGTGTTTAGCCATTGGCAAAAGGCTATCTTTGTCCAAAAATGTTTTGTGCATGGGGTTGAGAGCTGTTGCTCCTCTCAGAATGTGACAGCTTTCAGCTGAAAAACGTCTGTTCAATTCACTAACCAGTCGGTCGATTACTGGGAAAAAACAGTGGTTACGATAGTCGTCTGAAGTTTCCAATCGCTGTCTTGACCCTGTTTGGCTGTTCACCATGAACCCCTGCAGGTGGAGAGGCTGTGCTTTTCTCCTCGGCTGTGGTCGCTGCATTTCAATGCCCACCGAAGCACACTGGTCACTGGCAGACTCCCAGATTGCATACCTGTTTTTTCCATCTCAGGAATATTGCTAAACTCAGGTCGATGGTTTCCCACTCTGACCTAGAGTTGATCATCCATGCCTTCGTTTCTTCTCGTCTAGATTACTGCAATTCGGTTCTCACCTGCCTCAATAAATCATCCATAGACCGCCTCCAGTTCATCCAAAATACTGCTGCAAGACTGCTAACCAGATCAAGCAGAAGGTGTCACATTACTCCAGTTCTGGCCTCCTTGCACTGGCTTCCTATACATTTTAGAATTAATTTCAAAGTCCTGGGTGCTCACTTTCAGAGCTCTGCACGGCCAGGCACCAGAATATTTAACTGACCTGCTGGAACCATATGTGCCCAGCAGGACCCTGAGGACAGCTGACCAGGATCTGTTGGTCATTCCGCGCACCAGGCTGATCACCAAAGGTGACAAGAGCCTTTCAGTCTGTAGCGCCTAGACTCTGGAATGCCCTTCCTTGTGGCCTAAGAGCTGTAGCGTCTGTTGACATTTTTAAAAATCAGCTAAAAACATTACTGTATAAACAGGCCTTTGGGTAATGTTTGAGCTTCTCCTTCAGGTATAGAATATGTCTTTTGTTTTGTTTTGTTTCTCTGTGATGCATTGTGTTTTGTTTTGTCTTATCTCTTGAATGGTTCTTGTTTTTTATTTTATTTTATTTAATTTCTGCTGTATGTAAAGCACTTTGTGAGTTGTCTCTGTGAAAAGTGCTATATAAATAAACGTTACTTACTTACTACTTACATTCCACGTTTCAACGTTGCGTTTCTCGTTGAGGGTATCGACAACTGAATAGACCAGATCAGTGGCAGATGCAAGTTCCAAATCTGTGGCCTGTAGATGATCGGATAGGGTTTTTGTGAGGCTGAATATGCTTTCCAGCATAGTGACATGCAGAACAAACCAATAGTATCCAGCTACAGGACGACAGCACCAACACTTTCAAGGCTGCGACACTTTAAGGACCCTCGCTTCCATTGGCTGATTTGGGTCACGTGACCGTCCCACCCAATGGCTAAATTGGAGTATTGCACTGCGGGATTGATTGATTGATTGATTGAAAACTTTATTAACAGATTACAGAATGGGTACACGTGACCGTCACAGGCCCGGATTGATTGATTGATTGAAAACTTTATTAACCAGATTGCAGAATGGGTACAGTACAATTGTTAAGGGGATGCAGACCAGAGAAAGACCTCAAAGCAGTACTGTTACATTTGTGACATACAGTAAATATATACAAGGGGGAGGGAACTGTACATTTATGATGAATTGAAAATGGGGGACCCTGATGTAAACAAGACCGGCGGAGAGTGCCCCCCAAAGCTTTTTTTGGTTTGGCAATGTCCGATTTTTCCTTGCGCGATTTTACGCGCCGCGTGAAAGCAAATCCGAGACACATATTCGGTTGCAAAAAGGTGTCCCACGGTCTCCTCTATGGCCGTGAATATTTTTCACGCGGATCGGAATCACGGCGCGCCCGTGGGCCACTTTACCGTTTCGGCGAGTTTATTCCACGCTTTCAACTTTCCTTTTCTAAGCGTTTTCGGGGCTACATGTGAATGGGTAAAAGTTGCGGGACGCCCAGATGTACCCACGGTAGAAAGCGCGCGTGGAGCCTATAATAGGCTCACTTAATACAGTGTTTTTAAAATCACGCGAAATTTTCAGGGTCGCGAGCCAACCTTTTCCCCTCGTTTTCGATGATGGAAGTGATTTAGGAAAAGCTTCGGCACGCCGAGAGGTACCCTTGGATTTAATCTTAAACATTCCGCGACTGGTTTCACATTATGCACACAAATTTTGTCTGTGTGCATGGCAATGGATATACAGCGCCTGTGGAACTTCTTGGCGAAATCTTTCCTGGACACCGTTGTTGCACCCAGACATAACTGATGCACCATCGTAGCACTGGGAAATGCATGCGTTTTTGTCTATAGGCGTGTTCGAGATTGATTTCGGCTCGCCTCGAAAGTAGACGAGAGTAGCCGAGTGAAGCCGGGGGAGGAGTGTGAATGAATGAATGAATGAATGAATGAATGAATGAATGAATGAATGAATGAATGAATGAATGAAAACTTTCTTTAACAGATTGCAGAATGGGTACAATACAGTACGGCTCAATACACACAATTGTTAAGGGGATGCAGACCAGAGAAAGACGTTTGTCTTGTTTACTTACATCAGGGTCCCCCATTTTCAATTCATATCGACATTTGTGACATACACAACATACATGACATTTATGGCATAGGGACATACAGGTATTTAGTACTGATACATTTGTGACATAAACGGTATTCAAATATACAGTACTGTTACCCATAGATCCTGACAGAGTATATACATATGATGGGGAGGGGACTGTACATTAGGAGGGGGTGGGTGGGTGGGAGAGAAATATACATACAGTGGGGTGGAGACTGTACATTTGGAGGGGGTGGGTGGGTGGGAGAGAAATATACATACGGCGGGGAGAGAATATATACATGCGGTGGGGAGGAGACTGTCTATTAGGAGGTGGTGGGGGGTTTGGGCATTTACGGTGGCCAGTTTCGAATTGCAGCCTCCCGTAGGTGCTCTTTCAGAGCGGTTTTGAATGTGGGTAGGGATTCACATTCCTTTACAGCTTTGGGTAGGGCGTTCCACATTGATGTGGCGTAATTGCGAAACGTGTTTAGTCCCTTGTTTGAGCCGAATCTGGGTTTAACATGATTTGTTGAGCTTCCTCTGGTGTAGTGGTTGTGGTATTCACTGACCTTTGGGAAGTATTTTGACATGTGTGGCATTTTTTATTACATTATTGGATGCCATTTTGTCACAGGAAAGATTTGCCTCTAGGATGGAACCCAGGTAGGTAATTTCGTCTTTCCTTGTGACAATATTGTCACCCACTGTAACTGAGAAGCCGTCGGTTTTGCTGAGTTTGTTATTTGAACCGAAGAGAATGGACTCTGTTTTGCCCATGTGTAATGATAGTTTGTTATCAGTAGGGATGTCCGAAATTTGGAGTAATTTCCAAAGTTTGTTTTTGTTTTCCTCAGTTTGGTGTTTACGTCATTTCTTAGTCTGTTTTTTTGAATTTTTAGTTCAACCACGTGGGCTTGGAGTTCACTGTTTGAGCTTTTGGAAAGCTTTGTCTGACTTTTATGTTCAGAGCATTTTTTGTCTCTGGTTTTCATAGCGGCCAGTATTTCAGTGTGCATCCATGGCTCAGCGTGATTTTTAACCCCGGTGGTTCTTAGGGGTGCCATGTTGTTGAGTATTGTTGTGAATTTGATTTTGAAACCAAGCCATGTTTCTTCAACCTGTGTACCACTGAGTTAATCTGACCAGTCCAAGCTCCCTAGTTCTTGGTTAAAGGCCTCTCTAGAGTAGGTTTTTAGGTCTCTAGATGTGACTGTTTTGTGACAGCCGGCCTTCTGTTTTAGCTTTTTGCGGGTACAGAAAATCATATAATGATCACTTAACCCACATGCTATCACCCCTTTATTGGAGATCATGGACTTGTCAGAGGTCAAAATGAGGTGAATGGTGGTTTGTGTCGAACAGTGATGGGAATAACGGCGCTATAAGTAACTTCGTTACTAACGGCGTTCGTTTTTTCAGTAACGAGTAATCTAACGGATTACTCTTCCAATCTTAATAACGCTGTTACGTTACTGCAAAAAAATGCAGCGCGTTACTATGAATGAACCTGTTTCTTTCATCAGACAGATCTCTGTGCCGAGAGGCAATAATATGTTCTTCCTTGTTTAGTGGGCAGTGCGCGAGCCAAGCATACATGCTGACGATTGGCTGAGGTTGAATAAAATGTCATGGTAAGCCAATCAGAGGTGGAGGTGGGCGGGTGTCTAAAGCATCCAGAGTCTGACACACAGTGCGACAAGACAAGCGATCACTGATCAGTCAGCATGAGACCGCGGTCCGTGTAGTGTACGTTTTGAGCCCAAAAACGAATCCAACGAACAACACAAGCGACTCAGTCAACATGAGACCGCGGGTCCATGAGCGTTTTGTGTTCACTCTTTGCAGCGCAGGGCACTGAGTGGCTCTACTGCAGTGCTGACAGCCTTATCAACAGTGCTGCACTTCCTGGTTTAATAGCACAGGCTTCAGGTGCTCAGAGATATATATATCTCTGTATGTCATGCATGTCTTAAATGTCATGATTAGATTAGTTTAGATGATTCGATTAGATTCTTATATCTGTATGTTGTGTATGTCATTGATTGATTGATTGAAAAGTTTATTAACAGATTGCAGAATGGGTACAGTACAGTACAGCTCAATACATACAATTGTTAAGGGGATGCAGACCAGAGAAAGACTTTCGTCATAAATGTCATGAATTGAAAATGGGGGACCCTGATGTAAACAAGACGAAACTCTTTCTCTGGTCTGCATCCCCTTAACAATTGTGTGTATTGAGCCGTACTGTATTGTACCCATTCTGCAATCTGTTAATTAAAATGTTCAATCAATCAGTATATATTTGTTATTTACTTTTGGTATAGTGCTTAACAAGCATAATTTAATGTTGCCCAGTTGTGGCCTGTTGAGGGGCAATACATATCAAAAGTTCCAAAACATCTATTCTGTTTGTATTTGTATGATCCACTATATAAACATAGTAATTATAATATCTACATACATGGCATTTGATTGGAGGCTAGTCTCACTTTGTCCCACAGCAACATTAAAATAGTTTAGATTTGTGTATGTTGTTTATGTAAAAGAAATCTTGAAAGTAACGCAATAGTTACTTTCTAAAGTAACTAGTTACTTTTATAATTTGTAACTGAGTAAGTAATTTAGTTACTTTTTGGAAGAAGTAACTAGTAACTAGTTACTTTTTTAAAGTAACTTGCCCAACACTGGTGTCGAATCACATACCCTTGTGGGTTGGGTGATTAGCTGGCTGAAACCGTGCAGATCAGAAAACCTACTGAAGGCCTTGAAGACGGGTGCTGCTTTATGCAGCATATCCGTGTTCCAGTCTCCAATAAGATTTTTTTCTACCCCCTCCACCCCAGCTAAACACCCATCAAGTGTGTCATAGAAGCCACTCTGTTCTGGCGGTCTATAGATTGTGCCTACTAGTACTGGTTTCGCCCTATCGAATAAGATTTCAATCCAAACAGTTTCAATTTCGTCATGGTTAAGGTCAGTACGGTTGATGAATTTGGTATCTTTGTGTATATACACACAGACGCCACCTCCATACTGGTTTCTATCCCTCCTGACTATTGAGTAGTTTTCTATTTCAATCTCTGGATCCTGTACAGATGAGTCTAGTTTTGTTTCTGTGAAACACAATATGTTTGCCTTCCCGTTTAAAAACAATTGTTTGATTTCAGCCAGTTTAGGTCTCAGGCTGTTTGTATTTAGGTGGAATATATGAAGTCCATTTGTGTTGGTAATCTGATTGATGTTGTCACACTGGAGGTAACTCTGTTCATTTGTGTCCTGTCCTGTGGTGGGGGGAGGGGGGGCGTTGTTGGTGTTTGTGCCGTGAGTGGGGAGGGGGGAGGGGGAGGGGGGGGGGTGATCCTTCAGCTATATAACACATAGCCTATAACCACAAAACACTTTATCTTTTTTTATAATTGGACATTTCTATACACTTAAAGTAATTTCAGGTATCATGGAACTTGCCCCAATTTACCGCTGGTATTTACCACTTGGTCGGCCTTTCGAGTGCAATTTCCAGAGTGAGGACCTGCCGTGAGGAGGCTGAGCCTGTCCCACAGCTGACAGAGAGGAGGCTGAGCCTGTCCCACAGCTGACACAGAGAGGAGGCTGAGCCTGTCCCACAGCTGACACAGAGAGGAGGCTGAGCCTGTCCCACAGCTGACAGAGAGGAGGCTGAGCCTGTCCCACAGCTGACAGAGAGAGGCTGAGCCTGTCCCACAGCTGACACAGAGAGAAGGCTGAGCCTGTCCCACAGCTGACAGAGAGAGGCTGAGCCTGTCCCACAGCTGACACGGAGAGGAGGCTGAACCTGTCCCACAGCTGACACAGAGAGGAGGCTGAGTCTGTCCCACAGCTGACACGGAGAGGAGGCTGAGCCTGTCCCACAGCTGACACGGAGAGGAGGCTGAACCTGTCCCACAGCTGACAGAGAGAGGCTGAGCCTGTCCCACAGCTGACACAGAGAGGAGGCTGAGCCTGTCCCACAGCTGACACAGAGAGGAGGCTGAGCCTGTCCCACAGCTGACAGAGAGGAGGCTGAGTCTGTCCCACAGCTGACAGAGAGGAGGCTGAGTCTGTCCCACAGCTGACAGAGAGGAGGCTGAGTCTGTCCCACAGCTGACACAGAGAGGAGGCTGAGCCTGTCCCACAGCTGACACAGAGAGGAGGCTGAGCCTGTCCCACAGCTGACACAGAGAGGAGGCTGAGCCTGTCCCACAGCTGACAGAGAGGCTGAGCCTGTCCCACAGCTGACAGAGAGGAGGCTGAGCCTGTCCCACAGCTGACAGGGAGAGGAGGCTGAGCCTGTCCCACATCTGACACAGAGAGGAGGCTGAGTCTGTCCCACAGCTGACACAGAGAGGAGGCTGAGCCTGTCCCACAGCTGACAGGGAGAGGAGGCTGAGCCTGTCCCACAGCTGACACAGAGAGGAGGCTGAGCCTGTCCCAGAGCTGACACAGAGAGGAGGCTGAGTCCGTCCCACAGCTGACACAGAGAGGAGGCTGAGCCTGTCCCACAGCTGACACGGAGAGGAGGCTGAGCCTGTCCCACAGCTGACACGGAGAGGAGGCTGAGCCTGTCCCACAGCTGACAGGGAGAGGAGGCTGAGTCTGTCCCACAGCTGACAGGGAGAGGAGGCTGAGTCTGTCCCATAGCTGACACAGAGAGGTTGTGGAGAAGATTGAGCAGCAAGTACCCCAGCATCATCGTCAGCGGGCGGAACTTCAGCAACAACAACTCTTTAAAAAGTGCAAGCAGCAGACCTCTTACTCTGAAGCATCTGTACGTCCCCCTCCCATCCTCCACAGCTGTTACATATAAAAGCCACATATAGAGCCTCCTCACCACTTGTTTTCTGGCTTGGTGTGGGGGCTCTCAGAGACCAACAAGGCCAAGCTGCAGAGGGTGATCTCCTCTGGGCCAAGCTGCTCATGGAGCAGTGCTCAGCCCTCCAGCAGCTCTACGACCAGAGGACGGTGAGGGACTCAAACTCATAACCTCAGCACCTGCCTTCATCCTGCCCTCTGGTGGAAGATATGCTGCCCCTGTATTCAAAACAAACAGACTCAACATAACCTCAGCACCTGCCTTCATCCTGCCCTCTGGTGGAAGACATGCTGTCCCCAAAACAAACAGACTCAACATAACCTCAGCACCTGCCTTCATCCTGCCCTCTGGTGGAAGATATCCTGCCCCTGTATTCAAAACAAACAGACTCAACATAACCTCAGCACCTGCCTTCATCCTGCCCTCTGGTGGAAGACATGCTGCCCCTGTATTCAAAACAAACAGACTCAACATAACCTCAGCACCTGCCTTCATCCTGCCCTCTGGTAGAAGATATGCTGCCCCTGTATTCAAAACAAACAGACTCAACATAACCTCAGCACCTGCCTTCATCCTGCCCTCTGGTAGAAGATATGCTGCCCCTGTATTCAAAACAAACAGAGTTTCATCCCCTCTGCTATTAGGCTTCTTAACAAACAGACTCCCCCGGCCCCCTTGCCCCTTCCATCTGGAAGAACTGGACCAGGGCCCTATTCCTCATACCTGGTTCAACTAAGTCGATCAAAAGTCCCATTATCCAGATTCAATTAACCCGATGTTTGAATCCGCGCTTTCCCTATTCCTCGAACGCTGATTCAGTCTAGTTCATTCAAACCAGACTTGATACTCAGGATAATTGCGTGTGGCCGCCTCAGTTGAAAAGACAGCAGATGTCGATCGCAGAAATCCTGATTTTCTAGCGGCATTGATTGATTGATTGATTTAAAACTTTATTAACAGATTGCAGAATGGGTACAATCAGGGCTGGACTGGGACCAAAAATCGGCCCCTCTTAAATATGCGTACCTACTGTACAAACCACTACAAAGCTGGGTAGTAAGTGCCATGGACAAGTGTACCAGTGCAAGTGGACCAGTGTATTCACTCCCTCTTGGCTGAATATTGTTTTGGATGGTGATGTAAAAACATCTGCATCATAGCAGGCTCAGGATGGGCAAAGTAGTCTATAGCCTGTTCATCCCCGTCTCTCTCCTCCACAACCTGGCTTGACTAGGTATAAGGAGAGAGAGATGATTACAATTAACTGGTACATTCAGGTCCAGAATTGTTGGAATTCCCTGACAAATTTAAACAATACCATACTGGTAATGAGCAAATAGTTGTTTATTCAATGAATGCATGGAGCTGTTCCATCTTATTTCATTTGATACTAACTACTCAGTTCATACAGATTTCAAGTATTCAAATATCAATGATGAATATTGCATAAGGTTTACACAGTTAATAGATCACCTTCTTGTTTTATATTCATGTTCAGAGAGGAGTAATAGTTAGATCTTTGTATGTGATTTATATGGAAATTAAATCAATGGTGTGCTTGTTTGTTTGGGGAGTTTGACCTGCAGTTAATGTGCCTACCATGTGAAGGCGCATGATCAATGGACAGCACAAAAACTATTTGTGTAGGTGGAGACTAAAGCTACCACAGATAGTAATAAGTTATAAGAGTAAGTAATCCATACCATATATATCCTAATAGTTACCTTATTACCATACTTGGCTGAAAATAAACTTTGCTGCCTGTTGTGAATGTGTTTTTCCCTGTAGGCTAATACATAAATAGGCATACATTTTTGCAGTTGAGCAAAAATGTGCAGTTGAGTAGGCTATGCTGTGTTTTTATGTCTTCCATTGAGGACCACCTTGGAAATAAGTGTTTTAATGAATGCTTTTAGGTGATATCCTCAGGAATACAAATTGGCCAAGATAATTTGTTTTTATGATGTGTTTTTAATTTCCAAATACAAATCTAATCAAATCAAAAAAGCAGTTTTTGCAGTTGAGCTACAGGTGTTGTATATTATACAGCCTTTTCATGCATCTTTATCAAGGGAACCCTTATCCTAATGATTTTTTTAATAATATTATGATGATACGATATGGACCTAGTAGTTGGGTCATCTGTGGCACTTCGTTTCTCAATGGATTTGTCATCTAGGAAGGTTAATAAACAAATTTAGCCGGGGTGTATTTTTTTAAAAGGCGGGGGAAATATGTGAGAGACCAAAATCCAAAATGGCTGCTGTGGAAATTTACTTTTTAATGGTTTGACCTACAATGATGCACAATACATGGTACCAGCCCCCTCTCAGTCATGTACCAGCCAGCCCCCTCTCAGTCATGTACCAGCCAGCCCCCTCTCAGTCATGTACCAGCCCCCTCTCAGTCATGTACCATCCAGCCCCCTCTTAGTCATGTACCAGCCTCCTCTCAGTCATGTATACCAGCCCCCTCTCAGTCCTGTACCAGCCCCCTCTCAGTCCTGTATACCAGCCCCCTCTCAATCACGTACCAGCCCCCTCTCAGTCATGTATACCAGCCCCCTCTCAGTCATGTACCAGCCCCGCTCTCAGTCATGTACCAGCCCCCTCTCAGTCATGTACCACAGCCCCCTCTCAGTCATGTACCACAGCCCCCTCTCAGTCATGTACCACAGCCCCATCTCAGTCATGTACCACAGCCCCCTCTCAATCATGTACCAGCCCCCTCTCAGTCATGTACCACAGCCCCCTCTCAATCATGTACCAGCCCCCTCTCAGTCATGTACCACAGCCCCCTCTCAATCATGTACCAGCCCCCTCTCAGTCATGTACCACAGCCCCATCTCAGTCATGTACCACAGCCCCCTCTCAATCATGTACCAGCCCCCTCTCAGTCATGTACCACAGCCCCCTCTCAATCATGTACCAGCCCCCTCTCAGTCATGTACCACAGCCCCCTCTCAATCATGTACCAGCCCCCTCTCAGTCATGTACCACAGCCCCATCTCAGTCATGTACCACAGCCCCCTCTCAGTCATGTACCACAGCCCCCTCTCAGTCATGTATAACAGCCCCATCTCAGTCATGTACCAGCCCCCCTCTCAGTCATGTACCTGCACGACTGGCGGGGGGGGTGCTTAGTAAGATATGTGATTGGGCCAGCCCAGTGTCAGTCAGTACCAATGGGTCGCTGTCCCAGCCTAGTAGTGGGCCGGTCGTTGACCAAATGAAGAAAAAAAAAGTTTAAAAAAAAAGTTTAAGATTTTTTTTCTTTTATAATTTTCTTTTTTTTATCAAATCATAACGGCCCAAATATGCGTCTGCCCACAGATGGCCAGTCCAGGCCTGGGTACAATACAGTACGGCTCAATAGCCTCGCCGACAAGTTAAATGCATAATCTATAGGCTAATTGTAAATCCCTCATTACCCCAATCAATCAGATTATATTTCTTTAAATGTGCCTGCTGGCAGTAGGTTTAATGGAATGAATAATCGAATGAGATCTATTGCTAGCGAAAATAATTAGTTCAACTCTTTCAGAATAAGTAGATACAAACAAGCCCAAAGAGTATCTAATTGTTACAAATGAATAGATACTTATGAGGATATATGTACTGTATGCGCTCGGCTTAGGTATCATGTACTTTATATATAAATACATGGTTCCCAAAATGTTCAAGGCGCGACGCAAAATAACGTGTCAGAGAGGCTTGGAGGGAGGCTATACAGTTTCACTATTAATCAGGTTTTAATCTGTTTCGGACATCATCCATACATGCATTTAATTGATTAACCTTTGGTTTATACCAGTGACACCTCATGTTCATCATCAGATAACACTAACAGTGCTTGAACAGATAGATGCATTTTCTCAAATTCATTAATGTCAACGGCTCATTCAATTTCTCAAATCCGTCAAACAGCACATCTCATCAGACATTTTAATCCCAGTTACAATATCACAATAACGTGTGAGTGACAGTGATACAATTAAACAATCCACCGATTCAGATTCCTCGTAATTCATAATCCACAGTCCACGCATAAAGACGCTTCAATTTATGCTTGAATGAAACACAATCCGGGCACTCCGTTAACACATTGAGTGCCACGGACACGTTTTGTCATTAGTTCATGCCGACCTTTGAGTGCCCCTGACGCTATATAGCATTTGTTTGTATTTTTTTTTTTATTGGCAATTTGAATTCATATTTCATCAATCGAGCCTCGGGTTAGTGCTGCAGAGTCTCTCTGAGCTCAATTGGGAAGATACCGCCCCCTATCGTCTCTCCCTGTGTAACTGCACCTCATTACTTTACACTGCTGAAGGGGTGGTGGCCAGTTTGCTCATTTTACTTTTCCCTCAAGCCAACTGAAGGATCGATTGTGCTCGCCGGCCCGGAAAACGCGTGGATTATGTATTTACAGGACCCAACACTGTAATCAATAAGCGTGATCGATATTTGGAATGGCGATCAGGAATTGGAATAATCTTTTTGGATAACATCTGATCTCAGGTAAGGAGTTTATTTGACCAGTCTTAGGATAATCAGAGCTGTTTTCACAGAGATATAAGCGTTTGCCCTATGCGTGTGTGTCTGTGTGTGCGCGATCAGGAAATGAGAGAATCGATATTTCAGCCCGCCTCTATAGCGTGCATACACATATACTATCGATAATCTAGCGTTTATTTGAAAATTATTCATAAATAGGCCGAAAAATGACAACGTTTTTGTGTATGCTAGAATATTCCAGTAAATGCCTTTTATCACGGAATCTATATATTTTCGTGAAAAACGAGGGCTTTTCAAAATGCTATAAAACGAAAATGAACTGATTAAAAAACAATCCGTTTCGACAATGTTGACTGCAAACAAGTCATTGATAAGCAACAGGCAGATTAGACACATAGCCATAATTTAAGACAGAGATTATGTGTTCACAACGCTATCATTGAAGTGGGTCCTGGGCCCTCATTCATCAACGTGGACGTAGAACTTGACCTACTTCCACACGTAAGCACGGAATGTAGAACTAGCGTACGCACAGGGAAGTCGGCATTCATCACACGTGCGTACGCAGGCTCTATGGTCCTCCGTGTTGATGAATACCACTTTGTTCTACCGTCAATGCTCGTGCATGATTATCCATATATGGTCATGAAAATGAGGAAACACCCCCCATGGGATGTGAAATAATTATGGACGGACCCGAGCGTAACCCTGAGAAACTCCACGAAGATTGTTCACTGCTGTCGAACCAAGAAGACACTATCGCGTATTGTGGGATAAATAAAAGGCGGACTCGTAAACGGTGATGTCAGATATCAACGGCTCCCTAAGACCATTGCTGCAATTCTGCCTGGACAGCTCAAAATACTAATAAAGACCGTTCGTTGACCACTGTTTGGCGTTGGTTGTGTGTCATTATAACCGTGCTGTAATATGAATGCCTTTATTAGTTGTGTTCGATTGGCTATATGATTTTTAGATGCATCTATTTTGTTGTCGGCTAATAAAGACCGCGCTGGAATATGACTGCCTTTCCCCGTGTTGTTTGATTAATACCCCAGGGATTAAAGTTCTCCTCAATTTGATTCCAAATCGCGATGGATCTCCCGTCAATCTTCTACCTGCTGCATATGATTTCTAGAGGCATACTACAATCCATTTTGATGTCAGTATTGGGTAGCCTATATAAACAATATAATACGAGAGCATATACAAGAACAATGAATCTCACTGCATGTATGATAGCCTGCCTTTCAATACATGAACTTGAATTCCATCATGTCTGTGTGCGGGTCACTGCGGGAACTCACAAGGCTGTTGTCACAATGTAAATAAGAACGTGCACTGAAAAGTTACAGTATGTAGTTGGTTGATCATTTGTATGACAGTCAGTAAACCCTTGCAAAAAGTATCCGTTTTATTTAATGAATTGAAAACATTCAGCATCGCCTTCCTCCCGGCATCCAGCAATAACATGTATCAGGCAAATGCGCATCGCAACATTGACTGAGTGGAATCCCTTTCTATTCACATAACTGCATTTGTGATGGAGCTTTGACAGCTACAGTAACAGTCTATTGGTCGATCCATCTCCAATATCACGATGGACCGTGCCGCGGTGGCAAAGACGTACCCGAGGGTGGAGAGGATCTTGAATGAATTCCATCATCATATATATATGTTGTGTGTCTGTCCACTATGTTTGTTACTTTGTTATTCCCCCCCCCCCATATCTATGTAAAGCGACCTTGGGTCTCTTGAAAGGCGCTATATAAAATGAAGCTATTATTATTATTATTATTATTATTATTATTATTATTATTATTATTATTATTATTATTATTATTATTATTATTATTATTATTATTATTATTATTATTATTATTATCATCACATCTGTGCGGGAGCTCACAAATAGACTGTTAGTCTCAGTGAAGTTTCAACGGAGGTCATCTATTCTAACCAACAAATTGAAGTAGAAAGCATTTCGTGACCAATCTTATTTGGAAACATGACACACATAATAATTTGCTTTTTATTTGAAACAATATCTAATCGCGTTTGGAGGTTGGTGTTTTGCGTCTGCCCCCCCCGTGCCAAACAAGCAGGCCAACCTCTTGTTCGCGTGTGAGCCCGTTATAATTACACTACTGTCGCTATTTTGCAATGAACTATAATGAATTACGGGTCATACAGAAGTTGAACACTAATGCACGGAAGCTTATTTCCGCCTTGGAACTAATGCAGGACTGAGGAGTGCTTATGCGTAGTAACGATCTTCTACCACTGGGAGCTAGGTACGCCAGGTCTGACCTGTGCATAGATGTACGCACGAAGTCAAGTTCAAATCGAAATTGATGAATCCCACTCTTTGCTTAGAAATGATCGTACGCACAGGGTAAGCACAGATCTGTGCGTAGAACACGTTGATGAATGAGGGCCCTGGCATTTAACCATGTTTCCCATGTTAATGGCCGGCACTGAAAGTGCAAATACATCCACAGCCGAGAATATGAAACTAATCAGAGCCAAACGCCCGATTGGTTTCATTCATTAAAAATATATAAAATAAAATTAAAATTAAAGAAATAAGGAAATTAACTACATACAATAAATGATGTACAGTACATGAGCGCCAGTATAATCAGTGGTGTGTGGAATATGCTGTCTGTGAGAAGTGTTGCAAGGTGTAAATTAAACAATAACCAAATTAAGGGGAAAGTGTAGAGAGGCAGCACTGAGGCCTGGGCAGCAGCCTTTATTGTCTCCCTTAGGAAACATTTATTTTAACCATCAAGAGACAAAGATGACGTAGCAGCACACAGCCTCTCCATACACACACAATACATCAGTATACATGTACAAGCACACTACAGTTAACATGCAGTATCACACATATCCATACACACACAATACATCAGTATACATGTACAATCACACTACAGTTAACATGCAGTATCACACAGAGGCTTCAGGCTAGATCTTTTCCATATGGATTGGCTGGTGTGTTTTGACCTAAATCGACCTGGGCCTCGTTCCTTGTATGTGGTTCAACTATGTCGATCAAATGTCCTATTAGCCAGCTTAAATTAACCCAATGATTGATGTCAGCAGTGATGTACCTGAATCAGTAGCGGCTCGTGGATGCTTCGCCACTAGGGGCGCTATACCAAACATTTTGCAAACATGTACAAGGCACGCATTGGCGAATATTATCACCATTGCCATCGATCAATATCACAGTCAGTCAAATGCAACCACGTTTCCTATAGCCCAACACAAACACGCACATCTCTCTCTCTCTCTCTCTCTCTCTCTCTCTCTCCTCTCTCTCTCTCTCTCTCCTCT